>NW_007248123.1:0-7953 GCF_000164805.1 Carlito syrichta
AGGATAGATATTTCTTGTTGATGGAGTGAACGTTTTATCATTATGTAGTGGCCCTCTGTATCTTTTTAAATTTTTGATAGCTTAAAGGGTATTTTGTCTGAGATTAAGATCATGACTCCTCCTTTCTTTTGTGTTCCGTTCATCTGAAAATTTGTGTCCCGTTCTCTTACTTATGTGAGTGTCCTTTTTAGTGAGATGAGTCTCTTGAAGGCAATATATTGTTTCCTGCTGATATTTTATCCATTTTGCCATTCTGTTTCTTTTCAGTGGTGCAATTTAGTCCATTCATATTCAGGCTAGTTATTAAAATGTGAATTGATCCCTATCATAAGGTTCTTATAGAGTTGTAGTTGTTCCTGCTTGTTTGTTGTCTCTCTTTTGGTTTTGGGGTTGGTTCATGTGTGTTTTTAATCTTTTTCCTGTACTCTTGTGAAGAACAGTCTTTTTCTTTTTTCCTTTTCTTCTGTGTTTAATACTTTCTTAAGGGTTTCTAGTAGAGGTGGTCTGGTGGCAGTATAATTTTTTAGGGATTGGATATCAGGGAAAGATTTTAATTCTCCCTCACTGATGAAGCTTAGCTTGGCTGGGTAGGTTATTCTTGGTTGAAATTGTTTATCTTTTAGAACTTTGAAGATGGGGCTTCAAGCTCTTCTAGCCTGAAGGGTTTCTGTAGATCAATCTGCTGCTATTCTAGTTGGTCTTCCATGGTAGGTAATCTGACCTTTTTCTCTTGCTGCCTTTAGGATTTTTTCTTTTATGCCTACTTTGTTTACGCGAATTATTATGTGTCTAGGAGTTGGTCTTCTCATTTGTTGCCTTGCAGGGGTTCTCTGAATCTCTTGTGTTTGAATTTTTGCATCACTGATTAGATGAGGGAAGTTTTCGTGAATGATCTCATGGAAAGTTTGTTCCAATGTGTTCTCTGTTTCTCTTTCTGCCTCAGGGAGTCCGATTATTCTTAGTTTAGGCCTCTTGAGGTAGTCACTCATCTCTTGAAGATTTAGTTCTGTCTTTTTGAGTTTATTTTCTGTGTTTTTAAGAGTTTGGGTTATTTTTATATTTTGGTCCTCAAGCTCTGAGATTCCTTCTTCTGCTTTGGTAATTCTGCTTTCCATGGTTATCAATTTGTTATGTATTTCATACACAGTATTCTTTATTACTGTTATCTCAGATATCAGCTCCTTCCTAGTTTCTTCTTGTGTATCCTCAATTCTTTTCAATCTCTCCATTATTGTTATGATATCTACATTTGCAGTTTGAGACCTTACATTTTGGGGGCTTTTCATTGTTTGCATTCCAAAGTCAGGTTTCTCTGTCTCTGCTCTCCCAGGCGTATGGGAGAGACCAGTACTCTTCTTTTGGTTTTTTCATTTCTTTAGATTTTTCTCCATCTCCCACTTTCCCTCCCCCTCTTCGATTCTGTTATTGAGGGAAGTTGGGGTTGCTTTTATTTCTCTTCTGCAATGACATGTTCTTCCTTATGAGGGTCTTCTGGTTTTGTTCACTTTTCCCTCTGTTTTACAGTCTGTCCTTTCAGCAATATGCAGTCTTGCTCCATTCAGAGAATCTCACAAGTTCACCTATGCCGTCGCCATCTTGCCTCTCTCTCTGTTTTGATTTTCATAATCTCACAGCATCTTATCTTATTCTTCACACTGTTGCTTTCACTGAAACAAGTGCCACAAGTCAGTCCCCATCCATTTGTCAAAGAAAGCAATGGATCAAGAATCACCTACATCAGTGGTCCCGAACCTTTTGCCATCAGGGAGAGCATTCATGGAAGACATTTTTTCCCCTCCCTCCTTGGTGCAGGCTCCGCAGCTAGGACGGGGGAGTCGGCATTTTTGGGGTTCTTTTACTCTGGTGGAGCACTAGCGAGGAAGGCTGGGCTGCAATTACCGCCCACAGGTATCCCATCAAACAGGAGTGACAGCTAAATAGGCTGCTTCTTATTCCTGTCTACAGCAGGCATCCACAAACCTTATTAGAAGCCCAGCCTTCAGTGTTACATGCCAGAAGGCAGATTCCTAAGATTCTTTCTTAGGAAAAGTCCGTGCAGTTGCCTGAATATGAGGATTTCATTTCCCTAGATTATGCTTCAAAAACCCAAATTCGTGTTTAACCCTTAGCAAGACACCATGAAGTATTTTTGGGATTGAGGACACGTGTAAACCAGCTTACTTATTCGTCATTATCAATAGACAGTGCAGTTTCCTGTATATGAGGACTCCCATTATCCAGATACCTAATTCCAAAATCTGATTGGTAGTTATCTCTTAGCAAGACGCTCTGTAGGTTTTTGGGATGGAGGACTCGTGTAACCAAGAATCCTTATTCTTCCGTAGCAACAGGTCGTGTAGTGTTCGGTATATGAGGACTCCCATTACTGAAATTCCTGCTTCATTCTCAGTAAGACGTCGAGACATTTCATGGTGACCTAGAATTCCAGTTGCTTGGATATCAACCGATAGACTCCCATTAAGTTCTTGTGGAATTGGAACCCAAGATTCCTGGTTCCTCTTTGAAAAGACACACTAAAAATATGGCGAAAGAGAAGCCCAGATTGCTGATTAAACCATTTCAAGAGACCTTGTAGATTTTTGGTGATCGAGAACTCCAAAAACTGGATTCTCTTTCCATTCTCTGCAAGATGCCCTGACTTTCCTGTCCATGTGGGTTCCAAAACTCTGTATACAAAAATGGAGATGCCCAGATCTTTCCTAGGGAAGTGGAATCCATGATTCCTGCTTACATTTTAAAAATTTGTACTAAATATTTGTCAACTGCAAAACTCTCGGCCCCTCTCCAAATATAAGTACAAATGGAAATTTAAGGAGGATCAAGTTCACCTTAAGACCAGAGTTACATGCAAATACGGCAAGAAGATACTTTTGTTCCGGGATCTGGCCTTACTTATACCGAGGAACTAAGGACTTGTACTACCAGATACCCGTTTACAGCTCTCAGAAGACCAGAATGTTGCTGGAGTCCTGAAAAGACTGATTCATCATACCCACAAGCCAAATATCTCCGAAATATGAGATGACCTCGAAGGCCTGATTCTTTTTTATCCCATAGCAAGACACACTGAGAATTTTTGGAATTGGAGACTAGTGTATCACAGATTCCTTATTCTTCCTTAGCAGGGGCCATGTAATGTCCTGTATATGAGGACTTCCTTTCCCCAGAACCCTGTTTGGAAACCATGATTCTTGTTTACCTCTTTGCAAGATGTCATGTAGATATTGTTATGGAGGAAACGTTTAAAACAGGTTTCTTATTTCTCCATAGCAAGAGATAGTGTAGATTCTGTATATGAGGACTGCTATTTCCTATGTTGAAACTTCTAAACCCTGATTCTTGTTGAGCCCACAGCAGAAGGCCTGTTGAATTTTAGGACTGAGGACTGCTATAACCCCGATTTTTTTTCTTCCTTTGCAAGGGGCCGTGTATTTTCCTGTATATTAGTACTCTCATTACATAGATCCTGCTTCAAAACTCTGAATCTTTTTTAGCCCATTCCATGATGCCCTGTAGATGTTTGGGATTGAGGACTCGTGTAACCCAGATTCCTTATTCTTTCTTAGCAAAAGGCGATGTAGTTACCTGTATATAAGGACTCCATTTCCCCAGAATCCTGCTTAAAACACCCTGATTCGTGTTTAGCCCATACCAAGACGACCTGAAGTTTTTTGGGATTGAGGACATGAGTAACACAGATTCTTTATTGTTACTTAACAATAGGCAGTGAATTTACCTGTATGCGAAGACTCCCATTACCCAGATTCCTACTTCAAAATCCTGATTCGTACTTACCTCTGAGGATGACAGCTTGTAGTTTTTTGGATTGAGGACTCATGTAACCAAGATTCCTGACACTTCTTTAGCAGTATGACGTGTAGTTTCCTGTATATGACGACTCCCATTACCCAGCTTCCCACTTCAATCTGCAGGATGCCGAGACAGTTCCTAGGTGACCAAGAATGCCAGCTGTTTGGATATCAAGAGAAAGACTCCCATAATGTTCTTTGGGAACTGTAATCCGAGACTAATCGTTCCCCTTCAAAGGACCTCCCCAAAATATGGAATCTTCGCAATGAAACATCCCAATTCCGACATACCGGCCCACAAGAATTTTCTGTAGTTTGAGGTCACCTGAATCGAGGGATTTTGTACCAATATGTCTTTTGATTCTGGGGAACATGATTATGGTCGTAGATGTTCCGAGCACACAAAAGGATTTGTATGGCCAGATACTTGATTAAAACTAACAGAGGAACAGAAAGTTCCTGTGGATCTGTAATGACAGATTTATCGTATTCACAGAGCAAGTAGCTCTGAAAAATGTAGGGACACAGAAGCCCAGATTGCTTATTAAACCTTATCAAGAAGCCCTGGAGATTCCAGTTAATGAGAACTCCTACAACCGGATTTCCATTTCGTTCTCAGCAAGATGCCATAATTTTTCCTGTCGATGTGGATTCCAAACTCTGTATACAAAAAGACAGATGCCCAGAAGTTTCCAAGGGACGTGGAATCCATGATTCCTGTTTACCTTTAAAAATACGTATTAAACATTTGGCAACTGCAAAACCCATGTCCCCTCTCAAAATAAAAACACAAACGGAAGGGGAAGGATTACAGGGTTCACCTTAAGACCAGAGATACATGCAAATATAGCACGAAGATTCTATTTATCCTGGAATCTGGCCTTAGTAGTTCCGAGAAACCTAACTGTCTTAGTGTGCCCAATAACCGTTTACAACTTTCAAAAGGACCAGAATGTTGCTGGAGTCCTGAAATGACCGATTCGTAATATCCACATGCTACGTTTTCCAAAACATTTCTGGAGCTTGAAGCCCTGTTTCTGGTTTGTCCCATAGCAGACACCCTGGGAATTTTTTGGATTGAGGACTCTTACAACAAAGATTTGTTATTCATCCTTCAGTGGAGACCTTGTAGTGTCCTGTATGTGAGGACTCTCTTTCCCTAGATTCCTGTTTCAAAACCCTGATTCTTGTTTAGCCCCTAGTAAGACGCCATGTAGATTTTTTGATAGAGGAACCGTGTAAAACAGATTTATTCTTTTTTCTTAGCAAGAGGCCATGTACTTTCCTGTATATGAGGACTCCTATTAACCACATTCATGCCTCGAATCCCTGATTCTTTGTTAGTCGTCAGCAAGATGCCCTGTAGATTTTCAGGACTGAGGACTCATATCATACAGATTCCTTATTTTTAGGAAGAGCCCTGCAGTTGCCTGTATGTGAGTACTCCCTTTCCACCATACATGCGTCTAAACCGTGATGCTTGTTTTGCTTTTAGGAAAATGCCATGTAGTTTTATGGGGATTGAACACATGTCACCCATATTCCTTATTCTTTCTGGGGAAAAGTCCGTGCAGTAGCCTTTATATGAAGATTTCACTTTCCTAGATTATGCTTAAAAAACCCAAATACATGTTGAGTCCTTAGCAAGACACCCTGAAGTTTTTTTTGGGATTGAATACATGTGTAAACCATGTTCCTTATTCTTCTTTAGCAATAGAAAGTGAAGTTTTCTGTATATGAGGACTCCCATTATCCAGATTCCTACTCCCAAAACCTGATTGGTGTTTATCTCTTAGCAAGACGCTCTGTTGATTTTTATGATGGAGGACTTATGTAAGCAAGATTCCTTACTCTTCCTTACCAACAGGTGTATACGAGGACTCCCATTACTGAAATTCCTGCTTAATTCTCAGCAAGACGCCAGGACATTTCGTGGTGACCTAGAATTCGATTTGCTTGGATATCAAGAGAAAGAATCCCATAAATTTCTTGTGGAATTGGAAAACAAGCTTTCTGGTTCCCTTTTCAAAAACACACTAAAAACGTGGCGACATAATAGCCCAGATTGCTGATTAAACCTTATCAAGAGACCTTGTCGATTTAGTCGATTGAGAACTCCAAGAACCGGATTTCCTTTCCGTTCTCAGCAAGATGCCCTGATTTTCCCTGTCTATGTGGATTCCAAAACTCTGTATACGAAAATGCAGATGCCCAGATGTTTCCTAGGGACGTGGAATCCATGATGCCTGATTATATTTTAATAATCGTACTAAATATTTGTCAACTGAAAAACCCTTGGCCCCACTCAAACTAAAAGTGCAAACGGAAATTTAAGAATTACCAAGTTCATCTTAAGACCAGAGTTACATCCAAATACGGCAAGAGGATACTTTTGTTCTGGGAATCTGGCCTTAGTTGTCCCGTGGAACCTAAGGGACTTTTACTACCAGATACCCATTTACAACTCTCAAGAGTACCAGAATGTTGCTGGAGTATTGAAATGACTGATTCATAATACCCACAAGCCAAATATCTCTGACACATGAGACGAGCTCAAAGTCCTGATTCTTGTTCATCACGTAGCAAGACACCCTGAGAATTTTTCGGACAGGGGACTAGTGTATCAAGGTTCCTTATTCTTCCTTAGCGAAGGGCCCTGTAGTGTTCTGTATATGAGGACTCCTTTTCCCCAGAATCCTGTTTGGATACCCTGATTCTTGTTTAGCCCATTGCAAGATGTCATGTAGATATTGTGACGGAGGAACCGTGTAAAACAGGTTTCTTATTTCTCCTTAGGAAGAGATCGTGTAGATTCTGTATATGACGAATGCTATTACCTTTGTTGCAGCTTCTAAACCCTGATTCTTGTTTAACCCACAGCAGATTGCCTGTTGATTTTTAGGACTGAGGAGTGCTATAACCTCGATTATTTTTCTTTCTTGGCAAGGTGCCGTGTATTTTCCTGTATATTAGGACTCTCATTACATAGATCCTGGTTAAAATCTCTGATTCTTTTTTTGCCCTTTCCAAGATGCCCTTTACAAGATGTAGATTTTTGCGATTGAGTAATCGTGTCACCCAGATTCCTTATTCTTTGTTAGCAAAAGGTCATGTAGTTGCCTGTATATAAGTACTCCAATTCCCCAGATTCATGCTTGAAAACATATTGATTCATGTTTAGCCTATATCAAGACGACCTGAAGTTTTTTGTGATTGAGGACACGAATAACCCATAGTTCTTATTCTTACTTAGCAATAGGCATTGAAATTTCCTTTATGTGAGGACTCCCATTACCCAGATTCCTACTTCAAAAACCTGATTCATGGTTACCTCTTAGGAAGACGGCCTGTGGTTTTTAGGATTGAGGACTCATGTAACCAAGATTCCTTATACTTCCTTAGCAATATGACGTGTAGTATCCTCTATATGATGACTCCCATTACCCAGCTTTCTGCTTCACTCTGCAGGTTGCCGAGGCAGTTCCTGATGACCGAGATTTCCAGGTGTTTGGACATCAAGAGAAAGACTCCCATAATGTTCTTTGGAAACTGGAATTCAAGATTCCTGGATCCCCTTCACAAGAACTCCCCAAAATGTGGAATCTTCAAAACCCAACATCCCAATTCTGACCTGCCTGCCCACAAGCATTTTCTGTATTTTGAGGTCACGTGAATTGAGGAATTTTGTACCCATATGCCTTTTGATTCTAGGGATCCAGAATATGGTCGTAGATATTCACAGAACACAAAAGGATTTCTAGGGCCAGATTCTTGATTACAACTAACGAGAGGAACAGAAAGTTCCTGTGGATCTGTAATGACAGATTTAGCCTATCCACGGAACAAGTAGCTCTGAAAAATGTAGGGACCCAGAAGCCCAGATTGCTGATTAAACGCTATCAAGAGGCCCTGTAGATTACGGTTAATGAGAATTCCTAGAACCCGATTTCCTTTTCGTTCTCAGCAAGATGCCCTGATTTTCCTTGTCCATGTGGATTCCAAACTCTGTATACAAAAAGACCGATGCCCAGAATTTTCCTAAGGATGTGGAATCCATGATTCCTGTTTACCTTTAAAAGTACTAAACATTTTGGCAACTGGAAAACCATTGTCCCCTCTTAAA
>NW_007248124.1:0-17396 GCF_000164805.1 Carlito syrichta
TTTTCCTTTTCTTCTGTGTTTAGTACTTTCTTAAGTGTTTCATGTAGAGATGGTTTTGTGGCTGCATAAGTTCTTAGGGATTGGATATCTGGGAAAGATTTTAATTCTCCCTCACTGATGAAGCTTAGCTTGGCTGGGTAGGTTATTCTTGGTTGAAATTGTTTATCCTTTAGGACTTTGAAGATAGGGCTCCAAGCTCTCCTAGCCTGCAGGGTTTCTGCAGATAAATCTGCTGCTATTCTGATTGGTCTTCCATGGTGGGTGATCTGGCCTTTTTCTCTTGCTGCCTTTAGGATTTTTTCTTTTGTGCCTACTTTATTTAGGCGAATTATTATGTGTCTAGGAGTTGGTCTTCTCATTTGTTGTCTTGCGGGGGTTCTCTGAATCTCTTGTGTTTGAATTTTTGTATCACTGATTAGATGAGGGAAATTTTCTTGAATGATCTCGTGGAAAGTTTGTTCCAATGTGGTCTCTGTTTCTCTTTCTGCCTCAGGGAGTCCGATTATTCTTAGGTTAGGCCTCTTGAGGTAGTCACTCATCTCTTGAAGGTTTTGTTCTGTCTTTTTTAGCTTATTTTCTGTGTTTTTAAGAGTTTGGGTTATTTCTATATTTTGGTCCTCAAGCTCTGAGATTCTTTCTTCTGCTTGGGTAATTCTGCTTTCCATGCTTATCAATTTGTTATTTATTTCATTCACAGTATTCTTTATTACTGTTATCTCAGATATCAGCTCCTTCCTAGTTTCTTCTTGTGTCTCCTCAATTCTTTTTAGTCTCTCCATTATTGTTTTGATATCTACATTTGCATTTTGAGACCCTTCATTCTGGGGACTTTTCATTGTTTGTATTCCAAAGTCAATTTTCTCAGTGTCTGCTCTCCCAGGCGTCTGGGAGAGACCCATACTCTTCTTTTGGTTTTTCTTCATTTCTGTAGATTTTTCTCCCTTTAACCCTTTCCCTCCCCCTCTTCAATTCTGTTTTTGAGGGAAGGTGGGGTTGTTTTTATTTCTCTTCTGCAATGACCTGTTCTTCCTTATGAGGGTCTTCTGGTTTTGTTCACTTTTCCCTCTGCTTTACAGTCTGTCTATTCAGCAGTTTGTAGTCTTGGTCCGTTCAGAGAATCTCACCAGTTCACCTATGCCATCGCCATCTTGCCCCATCTCGATCATTACTTTCTACTCCATACTTTAATCATTAGACAACAAGCAACTCTTCCAACCAATTGCCAATCAGAAAAATCACTGAATCCACATGTAACTTATAAGTCCTTGCATCAATATGACCCAATTTCTGGGTCAATCCAAAGTATACCTTGTACCAATTTATACCTTTGCCCCTAATTTCTAAGCAAAAACAAACATTTTTGTCTCCCTAAAATGTATCAAACCAAACTCTGAGCTGACAGCCTCAGGCATACTTTTTTCAGGATCTCTTAAGTTTGCTGTATCCTAGGCCTAGGTCATTCATACTGACTCAGAACAAACCTCTTTACATATTTTACTGAGTTGGGCTTTTTCATCAATATCAGGAGGAAATGAGGATCAGATGAGGGAGTAACCCTGTGACCCACCCTTGCCTCTTCCCACCTTTTTTGTTTCCAACCACTCTGACCTCATTGGAGACCATATTCTCCCCATGGTGTGTTAGGGAACTGCACTTGCTGAATTATATTTTTAAAAAATGCTTAACTTTTTGTTCAATTTCATTTAGGGCAGTTGTTCTCACAGATTTCCACCTCAAACAGAGAAGCTGTACTTGGCATATATCTTCTTGCATCTCTGTTGATCATGTTTGCTTTCATTTTTTCTATTCTGTGAACATTTACATTTTGTCATACAATTGCAACAAAGTATTCTATATGAATACTATATATTGACTCTGAGGTATACTTGGGAATGGTGAACTCAGAAGTCTCAGAAGAATATATTTCCAGATGTGCATTCCAGTGAGGAAAACTGAGGCTCACAAAATCAAACAACTTCTAGCATTCATTATATAGATCCTAAGGACATTTGTGGCACTAAGAAAACTCTCCTGGAGTGGGGTAGGGACCAGGATGTACAGCGTCATTGGGTATTGACAGGCGCATGTATGATAGGGCATGCAATGGCACCTAGTGACACAAGGGAGGCAGCGACTGATTCCCAGAAACAGGAAGTCAGGCACACCACCCAGGGTCACACAGGTTAGTCTGGCAAAAGGAGGAGCAAGTGAGAAATATCCCATATTGTGATTTCTGTCCCTTGAAGTCCCACTGGGTCTCTGTCAGGTGTCCCCTGGGTTGGGGCCCTTCACTTGGGTCACATTATACTTGATGCAGCAGTGCATGCTTCAAAGAGAATCGCAGTAGCTTAGTACATATGTCCCTTGTAGGCATTTTATTTGCTTGGAGGTAGTTTTAACACATCACAGTTAATCAGCATTTTTTATATACTATACCATTCCTTTCTCTAATTACAGCAGCTCAATATTATGGGCTGAATTAATAAAATGAAATAGTTTAGAAAAAGATTGAATGACCCCAAATGATAACTTTTAAAAGTACTGCAGACCATCTATCAAAGGTACAATAGAGGTCTCTCATATGTCTGAAAAACTGGTTTCACTCTACTCAATATGCTAAACTCAGTAGTAATTTCCACTGAAAATTTATTTATATATAGTTTTCACATTAAACTAGTAACATGCATAGGTATTACAGAATAAGTGTTAATGGCAGCTTCTTAATTATACTGCTCTGTTAACACGTGCAGTCAAAATCAATTATATATGTGTGTATGTATATACAATCAATGTTATATAATAATCACTTAAGATTTTCAAAATTAATTCAGGCATTTGCATGGGCCACATAGAATCGAGGCAATGGATTCACATTGAAGAGTCATAATAAAAAAACAAGTAGCTTTATGTACTTTAGTTATTTTCTAATATATCAATGATGTTTATTTTGTTAATTAATTGTGCAGGTCCCATTAGCTTAGTATTATGAGGGACAAAAGAGAAGGCAGCTGAGACTAACGGGAGAAAAGGTTAGCCCCATTAAAATAAATGAGAACTTTGTGAGGTTTTTAAAAACACCTTTTGAGACTATATTGACATTCTTGAATATATGTTAATATAAACTGAGTACTTAGAAATAAACATGAAACTTTTTTGTGTTAAGGAATATAACTTTTCGGATTTTTTTTATTTTAAAGATATGGGGTACAATTCTGGGTTAGGTATACAAGTGTTCATTATGCAGGTGCCCTTGTTGATGAGGTGTGCCCCTCCTTCCCCTGGCAGAATCCCACTACTGCCATACCTGCTTCCCCTCTTCCCCTGGCAGTTTCCTGCTACTGCCAATCTTTTTCTTATAGTATTACAATAATTGTTCAAGGTCCACGCATGAGTGAGAACATGTGATTCTCAGTTCTTTGTTTCTGTGATAGATTATTCAATATTATAGATACTAAGTCCATCCAGGTTGGTGTGAAGTTCATGATTTTGTCTTTCTTTATGACTGTGTAATATTTTGTGACCATCATATATGTACCACATTTTTCTAATCCAGTCCTCTTTTGATGGGCAGCACAGTTGTTTTCATGTTCTTACTACTGTGAACAATGCTGCCATCAACATATGTGTGCAGGTATATTTTTCATAGAGTGATTTGAGTTCCTCTGGGTATATTCCCAGTAGGGGAATTGCAGGGTCATATGAAAAGTGATTTTTAAATCTTTTAGGAATTGCCACACTGTTTTCCACATAGACAGTAATTACTAGTTTACACTCCTATTCACAGTGTAAAAGTTTTCCCTTTTTGCTGCATCCTCTCCAGCATTTGTAGTTTTTTTTAGTTATTGATGTTGGTCATGCATTTTAGCTAGTACTCTGAAACAAATATTAATCTGATATCAACGCAGAGAAAGGTATTACAAGAAAAAAACTGCAGAACAATCTCCTTCATTAACATTATAAATAAGTTATTAGGATATCAATCTCACAGAGTGTATAAAGGATAGCACATCATGACCAAGTGAGAATTATCTCAGGATGGCAAGGTTGTTCTAATGTTCCATACTGAACTGATGGAAAGTCAAGTCATCAACATGCAGAGTAGGAGCCCTGCATCTTCATTCCCTTCACAATCACATTTATTCAGCAGTAAGTAATGGGCAAATTTCCTTTGTGAGTAAGCCAGAAGGGTATTTTGCAAAGATTGGAGCAGAGAAAAAATAAGTAGAGAATGTAGAAACAGTAAAAAAACCCAAAAAAAAACCCCAACCCCCCCAAAAACCCCAAATAATTCGGTTAGTGAACACATATTAAAAGGCAACATGCATTTAGTTAGAACATCAGAAAAAAATGAAGACACGAATAGGGTTTACAATAAAACAAAATAAATTACCATAAATGCAACAGAAATTTTAAATAAGGCCAAACCCTGGACAACTTAGAATAATGGATAAAAGCTAAGAAACATACAACCTAAAATATCTAAATCACAAATTAAAAAGAACGTCTGAACTAGTATGGGGACTGAATCTGCAATAACAAAGCTTTCAGTACAGGAAAGCCAAACATTTCTCAACAAAAAAGTCAATGTCTAAATGGCTTCACTGGTGAATTTTACCAAACATTTAAATAATAAGTGCTAATGTTTCAAACTTTGTCAAAAAATTTTAAAAGTGGGAGCAATTTCAAATGCATGCTATGGGACTAGCAGGACCCAGATTCCAATTCAGACAAAGAAAACACAAGAAAATTACAGACCAATATGCTGGAATATAGGTATAAAAATTCTCAACAAAATGCTGACAATCTGAATTCAGTAGCACATTAAAGGTATCCTACTCCATGATCAACTGGGATTCATTTCTGTTATGCAAGAATGTTTCAATTATGCAAATTGGTTGTATGATTCACTACATTAATAAAATAAAGAATAAAGTGACACGATGATATCAATAAATGCAGAAGAAACAGTTCCTCAAATTCAAGAAGTGTATATGAGAAAACTATTTTGATAGAAATCAAAATATTAAAATTTTTGATGATAATAATTTCAAGGTGAAAATAGTGAAAGGCTAAAAGTGTTTCCATTAGGATTAGGAAGTAGAGAACCATGCCCACTCTCCAACTTATATTCATCAAAGTGCTGCAAGTTCAAACCTGAGTTATCAGGCAAGGAAAAATAAAATAAAATAGATGCATATTAGAATAAAAAAGTAATATTGTTTCTGTTTTCAAATGACAAAGTCATATATATACTTAAAACATAACAGACTCCACCCCCACATTGTTAGAATTAAAAAATGAATTCAGAAAAGTTGTGAGACACTTAATAAACATACAAAAATCAGATGTGTGTCTATACAAAAAAGACAACATGAAAATGAAATTAAACCATTCCATTTTCAACAACACTAAAAAGAATAATATGGATAAACTGGATAACTAGGAGTAAGCCTAACTAAAAATGTGGAAGACTTATCCAATGAAAACTATGAGAAAGACACAAAAAATCAAAGGGCACCTGTTCAAATTTGGAAGATAATATTGTTAAAAAGTCTGCAGTATTCAAAGCAATCTACATATTTAATGCAATTCCTAGTAAAACCCAGGAGGCATTTATTTTACAAAAATAAATAAAATAAAACTACATAGAGAACAGACAAACATGAATTGCAAAACAACCTTGAGGAAAAGAATAAAGCTGGAGACATCACACTTCCTGATTTCAAAGTATATTACAAAGCTACAGTAAATAAAATAGTATGGCATGAGCATGCAGACATGCATATGTACCAATGGGACAGAAATTAATCTATGGTTATGTGGTCAACTAATAATAAGGATGCTAAGAACATACAGTGAGGACACAAGAGTCTGCTTAACAGATAGTATTGGAAAAACTGGATATCCTCATGCATACAAATAAAATTGACTCCTTATTTTACAATATAAATAACAATAGGCAAGATGGGGATACAACATAAATGTCCAGTAAATGATTAATGGATAAAGACAATCAAAAAAATTGTAGTGGAGGAAAAGGAACTACAGCCACTGGAACAGCAGCAACAACCATAGAAAGTATGTCCTTCTCCAAAATTTGTAATAATTTGGCAAATGTAATCATCTCCATACCAGTAATTCCTTTAAATGTAAAGAACCTCAATGCACCAAAAAAGAAAAAAATGCAGAATCAGATGTTTCATGAATTTGAATGAAAATCTTCAACAAATATAGTACATTATCTTCAACAATGTATAAGAGAAATTATATACTAAAACTAAGTGGAATTTTCTTTGGTAAGTAAGTGTGGATCAATGTTTTAAAAATTATTCAATGCAATTCACCACATTAACAGGCTACGAAAAAAATTAATCATCAATTAATGCAGAAAAAATATCGGATGAAGTTCAGCATCATTCATCATAAGATCTCTACAATAAATAGGAATAAAGAACTATGTCTATGTATAGAATCTCTGTAAAACCAACAATTAATATATTAAATTGTGAAAGTCCAAATGCTTTCACTGAGACTAGGAACAGGACAAGGTTGTCCACACTCACTTTGCTAAATATATACAATGCAGTACAAAACTGGAGACATAAGATACAATTGGAAATTTTAGAAGTTAAAACATATTCAAAAAATGTACCAGATTTTAAATAATTAGCGTACTAGAAAAACTAGTTGAATTGAGGAAAGATTCTTAAAAATTATCCAAACTTAAAAAAACAGCAATATGTTGGAAATAAGTCTAATAGGCATTCCATTCAAGTCCTGCAAGGGAAGAGATCCGTGCTGAAAAATAATTTGAGGAAATAAGCTTAAATATTTGGCAAAGATGTCACATTAGAGATTCAAGATGCAAACTTCAAAGTGGATAAACCCAAATCTGTATCAACACATATTTTTAAAAACTGCTGAATATTCAAGGTAGAGATAAAATATTCATGCCATTTTTCAACATAGTGTATGTGAACAAAACAAGGATTGAAATAACTACAGATTTCTTATCAGAAACCATAGCTACAGAAGAGAGAGGCACATTTTTAAAGCACAGACGTGCTGCATAATGACTTTTTAGTCAACAGCAGACTGCATACATGACAATTGTCTTATAAGATTAAAATGGAGTGGAAAAGTTAATATTCCTTAGTGACATCGTAGATGTTGTGACGTTGTAGCACACATATCCCTTATGTGTTTGTAATGATGTCAGTGTAAACAAATCTGCAATTCCCGATATTTAAATGTATATGACATACAATTATACATACTACTTCATCTTGATGGCGATCATACATGAATGTGTTACTGGCTTATGTATTTATTGTCCTATAGTTTTCGGAATAATTTTGAAATATAACTTTTTTACTTATCTATAAAAAAGAGACTAAAAAAATCATCTTAGCAGTCCCCTCAAGAAATAATCCAGAAAAAGACAATGTTACCATAAAAGATGACAGCTCCATGAGTGTTAGTTGCTGCAGTAAAACAACCAATGGGACAAGAAACAGAGGAAGAAGATAGTGATATTGGTAATCCTGTCCCTGTGCAACCCTAGGCTAATGTGTGTTTTTGTGTCTTAATTTTTAACAGAAAGTAAAAGGTAAAAAAAATAATTTAAAATAGGGTGACAGCTTATAGAATAGGGATATAAAGAAAGAAAATATTTGTGTACAGCCGTACAAAGTGTTTGTGGTTTAAGCTATGTACTATTTCAAGAATTAAAGAGATAAAATAAAAAATCACAAGCTAGCAATTAGCTAATGTCTATTTGTTATTGAAGAATGAAAATCATTTTTCATAAATTTAATATTGTACAGTGCACCGCATTTATAAAGTCTACAACAGGTGTAAAATTATATCCTGGGTTTTCATATTCACTCATGACTCACTCTCTGACATCCAGAACTACTTCCAGTCCTGAAAGCTTCATTCCAAGTAAGAGGAGTCATTCTATTCTGATCTAAAATGCAGTTTTATGTAATACAGATAGGTTAAAGTGTGGGAAATTAGGTGCAAAGCCAACCTACTTAGTCTGTTCAAGGTTCTATAACAAAAATATTATAAACTGGGTGGTGTATGAACAGCAAACATTTATTTCTTACATTTCCAGAAGTTGGGAAGTACAAGGTAAAGGTGCTGTCAGGTTCTGTGTCTGGTGAGAGTCTGTTCTTCATAATGGAAGATTCTCCCTGAAAAGTCCTATATGGTTTATATTTACTACTCTCCCCTATACACAGTTTTGCTCTCAATAATTTCAGTTTTAAGTTGCCTGCAGTATTGAGTAATGTGATAAACTCTTCTGAGGGGGACTTGACTCATCCCTGTGTCCAGCTTCTCCATATCGTCTATGCTGACCAACCAATCGTGGCTTAGTAGCTATCTGTTTTATCAGTTAGACTGCCATGGTATTGCAGTGCTTGTGTCCAAATAACCCTCATTTGATTTTGTTCTAGCCCTTATTCCAAGAATAGTGATGCCAAAGCAAATTGGATATAACAAAGAAGAGCAATGAAGTTCTTCCTTTAAGTGAAAAAAATGAAAGTCCTCAACTTACTAAGGCCAAAAAAAAAAATTATACACTGAGGCTGCTGAGACCTAGGACATGAATAAGCTTTTTATCTGAAATTGTGGAGATGAAAAAAGATAATTGTGCTAGTTTTTGTTGCACCCCAAGCTGCAAAAGGATTTAGAGGGCTTAGTACTATCTGATCACTCAAGCATTTGTTGAGCATATTGGAATGTATTCATGTAACACCTAGTGGAAGGGTGAACCAGGAAGTTCTTCAGGCTCTAAAAAAATTATACCAGAAGAGAAGGAAGATGAAGGAAGAGCAATAGATATGGCCAATATCTTGGTGAACTTTTCTCCTCTTATGTTTAAAAAGAATACATGGAGGCAACCCTTTGGGTCTCCCCCACAGTGGGAGTTATTCTGTCCTCTCAATAAATCCTGCTTATTAAAAATAAATAATAAATAAAAAGAATACATGAATGTAAAATAAAAAATTGTAACACTGTGTGTGTGCATGTGTGTATGTGAAGGGAGATTGCCTCCCTTGGGCATCATTTATAAAGGTTTTAATGCCATTTATGAAGGTGCTGAGAGGTCCAATCTATTAATACTATACCATTGGGAATTAATTTTAATGGAATGAATTTTGAGAGGACACAAACATTCAGACCAGAGAAGTGTGCTTCTGGTTCCATCAGATTGTTGCCCTTCTCACATGTAAATTACATATATTTTATCCCAATAGCACCAAAAGTCTTAACTTGTTCCTGCATTAACTTTATAGTTGAAGTCCAAAATCTCATCTAAATCAGATATTTCACAGACTCTTAGTAGGATTCAACCTGAGACAAATGGCTCTCCATATTTGTTCTTGTAACATCAAACATGTTTTGTGCTTCCAAAATACAATGGAGAGGCTGGCATAGAAGCGAATTTCCATTCCAAAAGTGAGAAACAGAGAAGAACTCCCTCTTCTCTGTGCCATGTCCTGAGCAAATCCAAAACATAACAGGGCCAAAAGCATAAAATTTTAAAAATCCAGTTTAACTTGTGTGACCAATGATTTGCACTCTAGACACACTGGGGTGGGCAATAAACCCTGATTCTTTGAAAATTCATGTTCTCATGGCTTTGAACAGGTACTTGTGGAGGATCTGATGGAGAATTTGCTCCTTCCTTCTACCCTAGATTCCAGTGATTGCCAGCAATCCTTGATGTTTCTTGGCTTGTAGACATATCGCTCCATTCTTTCCCTCTCTTCTTCTCATGGTGTCTGCCTATGCCTTTACTTTTGCTGTACCCTGTGCGTGTCTCTATACCAAATACTTTCTCTTCTTGTAAGGATACCAGTCATTGGATTAGGGTTTTAGTAATGCAGTATGACTTTACCTTAACTTTATCACACCTGGAAAGACTCAGTTGCAAAGAAGTTTCTTTTATAGGAACTGGGGGTCAGAATTTGAACATTTTTTTGAGATGAGTCAATTCTACTCACAATAGAAGGAAAATGGGTGAATGAAACAATGTTCACTTTAGTTTGGAAAACAAAGCACTCACAATTTCTTTTCAGTTTTTTAAACTAATTCTTTGGAACCAACGGAACATCTTTATACTTCTGTTGGTTTCAGGGTCCTTGTCTGTAGAAGTAAGAATGTGGACCACATGATTTCTAAGGTCATTTGTACAAAATTCTGTGATTTTTTTAATACAATGTTATTGGCAATTATCTACCCCTGTTGGAAATATAAAAAAAAATTTAAGCTTAAGTTTAAATAACGGTATCAAGTTTAGTTATATACATGAATTCTAGAGAAACTTTCAAATTAAATTATGCTGGAATTGAGTTACAAAACCACTAGCCATTATGGAGTGTCATCACATTGTAGTCATCTATTAAACTGTGCCCATTAATCAAGAAAATATTTAGTTATTATATAACATCAGGACAAGATTTTCTTTTTTAATAGTTACAGATACACTACATTAGTTCTTCAGAGTTGCTTTAAGGCAAATCCTTATTTTAATCAACTATCTCTGATGATCTGATAAATCATGTTAAGAACAATTTTTTTCTCGTTTGACAAGAATCTAAATTCCCTTTTATGTTATTGCTGTCTCTACAATTCAATCAACATTTCTAATTGCTGTTGATCCTATTCTTGTGCTGTCATAGAATTTATAAAAGGCCTTCAAGAACTTTGTGCTAAATTTCTCCTCAGTTCATGGCATTTCCTTTGGCTCCACTGTCTCACTCACGAAATTTTTAAAAATCAGTTGAATTGTTCTTATAATGATTTTGTAATTTTTATACTCTGAACAATGACTCAGTTGTAATGCTTTTCAAGGGCTATTATTTCACTTATTTTATATGAAGTGAAAAATTAAGCATGTATTACATATATAGCCTAAAAATTGTGTCCAAACACAACCTTAATGTGTGAGAATATATTTGTTTTTTTTTTCTGTGGGAAGTATTACTTTAACAAAGGAACTTATTTTACTAAGGTGGTTTATATTGTGCCTTGGTTTTTATAGTATCTGAAAAATTCCTTTATGTATTAAGGACATTTAACCCTGAACATGAAAATAGCTTCAGAAAAATGTAAAATCAAAGACTAAAAATATTGAATGGTAGTTGCTGACTGAATGGTTCAATGCATAATAATTGCATTAAACTCACAAAATCATGCAGAGAAAGATTGTCTGGTCGGGACATTCTGTGTTGCAGGTGACAAACACCCAATTCAAACAGTCTAAGAAAAACAAAATGAGACCCTTCACTGAGTTATAAGACTCAGTTACAATGAGTCTCATGCAAAGTTGGATCTATGGCTCCAGATGAGTTATAGAGTTACAGTCATATTCTCTCTCTCTCTCTCTTTTACTCTCTGTCTCTCTTTCTCTCTCCCATCAACTTTCTTTTCAATATTTTGTTCACCATCAGCAACTGAAAGTCTCGCAATTTATTGTTTCACTATTCCTGAGGAAAGCAGCATATGTCTCTTCTGATAATGCTGAAAATATCCCAAGTATATTCTACTTTATCAGGTATTGAATTATGTGGCCATTTCTGGAACCAAGAAGGGATTTTATATACCTTGAATCTTAAGAGGTAAGCTGGCTCATTTAACATCTTCTTTTAATATATAATAATATTAAGAAAATTAAATGGACCATCATGTATATACACATGGTGGGCTAGGGTACTCACATTCAAGTTTTCCAATTCTAAAACCTACTCGTTTTATTGTTTAGAAGCCTATGAAGGGGAAGAAAAGGAACCCATGAAGGAAATCAAGAATACATTATTTTTATAATTTATAAAAGGAGGCATGATATTCATCTTTTCCTGGACAATTTACCTAGTAAAGATTATAGGGTTATTTTCATTCTGAGTATAAATAATATTTTGGTTAATTGATCATCATTATTGATTGATTTATTGATTATGGAGAAAGTAGTAAAGTACACATATAGAAAAAACAAAAAAATCAGTCCTTGTATTCATTTAACTTAGCTGGGATATGCTTTAAGCATTTTCAACAAATGTATTTTAAGAAGTGCCAAAGGAGAGCAGAGAAGACAAAGAATGTAACCCTTCAGAGAAGGTGGCAGACTACAGATTTAGGTCAATTGTGAAAGGTTTTCCAGGGATGGGAACAATGTATGATTTTGACGAATGTATAAACCTAATCTAGCATAAATCACATTAGAATATTCAGCATTCTGGATGATGACAAAGGGATAGTGTTATCAAGATGCTAGAAACTAATGGCCCAAACAACACTGGGCAACCAGATCTGCTCTGGACTATGTTTTTATTTTTTATTTTTGAGTTGGAGTCTCACTCGGTCGCCCAGACTAGAGTGCAGTGGCCACTCTCGGCCACCGCAGCCTCGACCTGTGGGACTCCGGCGATCCTTTTGCCTCAGCCTTCCAAGTAGCCGGAATTACAGGCATGCGCTACCACGCCCGGTTGATTTTTTTTTTTTTTGACGAATGTATTGTAGAGATGAGGTCTCGCTGCCCAGGCGGGTAACGAACCCGCGGGTTCAGGCAATCCACTCACCTCAGCCTCCCAAAGGCGTGGGATTGCAGGCTGAGCCACCAAGCCCAGCTTGCTCTGGACTATTTTATGTGACAATATACAAGCTATGTAAAGTGTCTTGTTAGCATACATCATCTGGAAAATAAATATAATATAAATATAAAACTTTAATTTCCCTCAGAATGCGAATGTTAATTTATGATAGTTTGCTATGTAAAATTCGCTGAATCAATCATTTTATATAGAAGAATTTTTTAGTCTTCACAGTAAACCCATTGTGTAGACCCCATTATGTAGACCCCTGCAATTTAAAGGGTGACACTAATCAACAACTTTTACCAAGTATCATCTGGATAGAGTTTAAAAAGGCAGATAACCAGCTTCCATACGCACAGAGTTAGGGATCTTAGCATTTGAAAAAGATTCTCAGGTGATAAATTTGTGAATTTGTTTTTGAGAAGCCCTGATGCATAAAATATTGACATTTTACAGAAGTCTAACCAAACAGCTCCAGTAGTCTGTTCAATAATAGTCAACTAAAATGTGATAGAACAAGTTTTTACTAAGGGAATTTGGTCAAGCTCTTCGTCACTGTTCTGGCATCTTGGGTTTCTATCGTTCTATGAATCTACACTGCGGAGTAGTAGGGGATTAATTTGGAAAGGGAAGCATAACAGGGTGGAGTTAAGATTTCATTGCAGCCTGTGGAAATTAGTCCTGGGAAAATGGATGGTCTTTAATTATTAAAAGTAAAGACAATTGCAGAAATTTCTATGGTGTTCAACTTAGAAATGTTCAAATACATAGGCAATAAAAGAATCATTTTGCTATAGGTGCATGAAGATATCTCAAGAATGCTTGAAGTGCTTGTTCCATTATATATGACAAGAATGTTAAAATTTGTGTTGCCTTTCTTAAAGAGAACCTTAAGGAAAACGCAAAGATATTTCTTCCCTAGACTTAAAGTTTTTTGAAGTAATTAAAATATTGTGAAAAAATATGAACTTCCCTATGCCAATATCACATTGTTTTACTTCTACTCTTTCTTAATACCATAGCTTCTTTCTAATTGCCTAAATCTGTTTCTAGATGACACCAAAAATTCACCACTCATTCAATCAGGTTATTTATACTCTCTTTTATTTTTCTATAATGACATAAACAATCAAAATAGTTGTCTACATTTAGCTTGTTGGCTGAATCTTTTCTTCTTCTCTTTTTTATTTTAAATATGTGGGGCACAATTCAGGGTTAGGAATACACACACACATGTTCATTATGTAGGTGCCCTTGCTGATGAGGTGTGACCCTCCCTAGCAGTTTCCCTCTAAAACCAATCACACCTACCCTCCCCTGGCAGTTTCCCACTACTGCCAATCCCTTTCTTATAGTATTATAATAATTGTTCAAGGTCTGGTGATGAGTGAGAACATATGGTACTGCATTCTTTGTTTCTGTTATAGATCACTGAGTATGATTGGCTCTAAATCCATTCAAGTTACTGAGAAGCCCTTCTTTATGGCTGTGTAATATTCCATTGTGTATATGTGCCAAATTTTTTTTTATCCAGTCCAGCTTCACTGGGCAGTAATATTGATTCCATGTTTTTGCTTTTGTGAATAAAGTTGCAAAAAACATGCGTGTGCAGGTATCCTTTTTGGAGAGTGAGTTGAGCTCCTCCAGGTTTATTCCCAATAGAGGTATTGCTGTGTCATATGGAAGGTCAATTTCTAGTTCTTTCAGATGTCTGTTGGCTGAATTTTAATGAAAGATCATTATCGCCAAGGCAGGGATTTCCTCTTTGTCTTATATTAGCCTGAGTTACGCGATTAGAGATCAAAGAGGGCAGCTTCCATATAGCATGACTGGCATGTGAATATTTGGTTCCCTAGCCCCTTAAAGTGTTGGATAATTTGGAATTCTTGTTTTGGAGATGCACAGCAGATTTAGTTTTCTAGCAATGGGACTAGCTTATTTTTAACAAGTGCATTTAGCCTATAGAGTGTCAGAGAGGAATATTTTTTTTTTTTTTGAGTTGGAGTCTCACTCTCTCACCCAGACTGGAGTGCAGTGGCTGCTTCCGGTCACCGCAGTCTCAACCTGCTGGGCTCCGGCGATCCTTCCGCCTTAGCCTTCCGAGTAGCCGGAATTACAGGCATGCGCTACCATGCCCAGCTGATTTTTTGATTTATTGTAGAGATGAGGCCTCACTACCCAGGTGGGTCTCGAACCCGCGGGCTCAGGCAATCCACTCACCTCAGCCTCCCAAAGGCGCGGGATTACAGGCTGAGCCACCGAACCCAGCTAGAGAGGAAATTTTAACTGTATTTTATACATCTTCTGTTTTTAGATAACAGTGGTTCACACTTCTCGGTTGAATCCTAATTACATATTTCAGGTAATAGCACAGACTTAGACATTAACACCAAGGTATAATGAGCCAATTTTTTATCTTTACACAAATATATCATCACTTCAATAGAACATTTCTGAAAATTCTGAAATAATCAGAATGTCTTTCACACACTCATTTCTTTGTGGAAAAGCAGCAACATTCATTTTCTAATCTGAGTTCTAGAGCAGTGGCTATCAACCTAAATGCTGATTACTTCAGGGTTCCTAAAAAATATCTATTTCTGGTGTCTAATATCAGTGATTAATTTATAAACAAGTAGTTGGGGTTGATGTTTTAAAAGTTTTCCAAAGATGCCAATTTGTAGCCAGGGCTGTGGACTATATCCAACACATAACTCTATGAACTTCAAACTGAGATAGTCTGCAAAAATTGGGGTAGAGAAGGGTGAAGGAATGAAAGATCAGATAAACAGAAGGAGTTGGCAACATCCCCTGTACTATAATAATTCTGTCTTCTCACATGTTTTTCTATCATAATTTCAACATATTTTGTTGTTTAGCTCACAACATGGAAGGCTCCAATGTATTTATTCTCTGTCAAATTGTATTTTCTTTTGTGCCAACTACCATACTTTTATTTTCACCTCAATATATTTCTCTTTACATCTGACAAATTAATTATTTTAACCCAATCAGTTAATATTTTGACAGCTTATACTTTTTCTTTAGTAAGAAAAGTGATAGAAAAAAATGGTATCCATAGATTTAGCTAACAAATCTTCTATACATTGTTTTAGTAATATAAATCAGTCATCCTAAGATCAGTATGTTAATATGCAAATCAATTGGTACATTCGTCTATAGTATCAGTGTTTCAAAGATACAGTTTACTAGGATTTTAATCAGTCCTACTCTTAATATACATCTTCTTTCATTTATTCTTTCTTCACTAAGCGTTTATCATTCCAATGTGCTGGGAAGATATTGTCTTATTGTTAGTACTGTGGTGTTTTTATAATCATAATTTTTGTAATTTTGCTAATGGGGACTTTCCATCATACAGGGTGGTAGAATGTGCCATTTGCATGATGATTGGCCATATGCTTTTAAGATACCTTCCCTTTGAAGTGAGGCACATCACTAAAGCATTGTTTCACAGTTTACTTCCTTTCCATTTGCTAGGGATTCAGGGTCTCTGTGCTTCTTATCTGTGATTATTTGCAACATATATCTTTGTTTTCTGACCACAGATTATTAGAAGAGGAACCTATATTCTACAGAAATGTAACTTTGTTGAGACTGGACCAGTGAATGGTAGTAATACGGAACTTGTGCAATGTGTCTAACAGTATGGACATTGAGTTCACCGATTCTCCATCATTCACTGGATGTGTGATTTTGGCCCTTTTGATTAATGGCTTTATGCATTAATTTCCCCAATTGTGAAAAGAAAAAAGATACTTATTCTACTTCTTTTATGTAATTGTTATTTGGTTGATATAAGATTATCTAAAAAGCACTGGATTTTAGTAAGACTTTATTAAATTTTAGTGATGGCTGTTAGTCATATATCTTAGGAAACTCTGAACAATAGCCACACTCCTTGGAAAAGATAATAATCAAACCAATCTAATTCTTCATCAGAGAGTTTATGTGAGATATAGAAAGAATGAAAGAACTTTATGAAATTGATGTAGAGAGGCTGAAATGCAAAACGACAGAGTCACTATGCCTGGAGTACTGTCAACTAGCTACTGCTACAGCAGGTGCAGCATGGAATGACAGTCTCATTCTCCCAAGTGTAGGATCATTGAAATTGTATTTTCTGCTCTTGTGCTCCCATGTATTCTCACAGCTGAAGACCTTTGTTTGTACACAGTCCGAGTTATAACTGAGTGTTGTATAATATTTTGCTATATAATATTTTGCTTTACAGAATGATTTCACTTTCAGCAGAACTTTTATTTGTATCTGACTTACAGGACCACAACTGGCAATTTAATGTTGTTTTTATATGCATCACACTTTTTATGTGTAATTTTGTTGTTTTAATCTATTTGCTGAATTTTTATATAATCATTCATGTATTATCTGTAAATATTAATAATTTTTACCAATTTGTATGTTATATTGTTTGTTTGTTATTTTGAACCGGCTGGAGCATTCAATTCAATGTTGAAGTGGTGGAGTGACCACAGAAATTCTTATGACACTCAAATTTTAAAAAGTTTGCCTATCATTGTAATGTTCAGTTAATTTCCATATTTCTTTTATAGACTTCTTTAACACATTAAAGTAATCTGCCTTCCATTCTTAGTTTCTTTAGTGCTTTAATGATGAATCAGTACCAAATTTGAACAATTTTCTATGTCTATGGCTGTGTCATCCACCATAATGTTCTCAGTGTCATAAATGCAGTAATTTATTTCAGTACTTTAAAGATGTCACTTCTGTGTCTTTTGACTTGCATAG
>NW_007248124.1:17416-18067 GCF_000164805.1 Carlito syrichta
CAGGGTGGAGGTAAGATTTCATTGCAGCCTGTGGAAATTAGTCCTGGGAAAATGGATGGTCTTTAATTATTAAAAGTAAAGACAATTGCAGAAATTTCTATGGTGTTCAACTTAGAAATGTTCAAATACATAGGCAATAAAAGAATCATTTTGCTATAGGTGCATGAAGATATCTCAAGAATGCTTGAAGTGTTTGTTCCATTATATATGACAAGAATGTTAAAATTTTTGTTGCCTTTCTTAAAGAGAACCTTAAGGAAAACGCAAAGACATTTCTTCCCTAGACTTAAAGTTTTTTGAAGTAATTAAAATATTGTGAAAAAATATGAATTTCCCTATGCCAATATCACATTGTTTTACTTCTACTCTTTCTTTCTTTTTTTTTTTTTTTGAGTCGGAGTATCACTCTGTCACCCAGACTGGAGTGCAGTGGCCGCTCCCGGCCACCGCAACCTCATCTGCTGGGCTCCGGCGATCCTTCCGCCTCAGCCTTCCAAGTAGCTGGAATTACAGGCATGCACTATTATGCCCGGCTGATTTTTTGATTTATTGTAGAGATGAGGTCTCGCTGCCCTGGCGGGTCTCGAACCCGCGGGCTCAGGCAATCCACTCACCTCAGCCTCCCAAAGGCGTGGAATTACAGGTTGAGCC
>NW_007248124.1:18087-18925 GCF_000164805.1 Carlito syrichta
GAACTTCAAACTGAGATAGTCTGCAAAAATTGGGGTAGAGAAGGGTGAAGGAATGAAAGACCAGACAAGCAGAAGGAGTTGGCAACATCCCCTGTACTATAATAATTCTGTCTTCTCACATATTTTTCTATCATAATTTCAACATATTTTGTTGTTTAGTTCACAACATGGAAGGCTCCAATGTATTTACTCTCTGTTAAATTGTATTTTCTTTTGTGCCAACTACCATACTTTTATTTTCACCCCAATATATTTCTCTTTACATCTGACAAATTAATTATTTTAACCCAATCAGTTAATACTCTGACAGCTTATACTTTTTCTTTAGTAAGAAACGTGATAGAAAAAATGGTATCTATAGATTTAGCTAACAAATCTTCTTTGCATTGTTTTAGTAATATAAATCAGTCATCCTAAGATCAGTATGTCAATATGCAAATCAATTGGTACATTCGTCTATAGTATCAGTGTTTCATAGATACAGTTTTACTTGGATTTGAATCAGTCCTACTATTAATATACATCTTCTTACATTTATTCTTTCTTCACTAAGCGTTTATCATTCTGATGTGCTGGGAAGATATTGTCTTATTGTTAGTACTGTGGTGTTTTTTTAATCATAATTTTTGTAATTTTGCTAATGGGGACTTTCCATTATACAGGGTGGTAGAATGTGCCATTTGCATGATGATTGGCCATATGCTTTTAAGATACCTTCCCTTTGAAGTGAGGTACATCACTAAAGCATTGTTTCACAGTTTACTTCCTTTCCATTTGTTAGGGATTCAGGGTCTCTGTGCTTCTTATCTGTGATTATTTGCAACATATATCTTTGTTT
>NW_007248124.1:18945-21517 GCF_000164805.1 Carlito syrichta
TCAGTACCAAATTTGAACAATTTTCTATGTCTATGGCTGCGTCATCCTCCATAATGTTCTCAGTGTCATAAATGCAGTAATTTATTTCAGTACTTTAAAGATGTCACTTCTGTGTCTTTTGACTTACATAGTGTCAGATGAGAAGTCTGTTGTTATTCTCTTGTTTGTCTTAAAGTTAAATAATCATTGCATCTCACAAATGAAACTATCTTGGATATTAATATTATAATTTTATACATATTTCTGGACTCCGTGTGTTGTATATTTTATCAGAAAATTTGCTTCTATGTTCTATCTGTGTGGAATTAGATTTTCCTGGCTAATACTTTATAAAAGTTATTGTATGGTTATTTTTTTAATGAATAACCTAAATCTCCCTAATGACTAATGTTGTCAGAATCTTTCTTTTTGAGGACTTATCTTGCACTCACATATCTTTCTATTTTTAAAGAGGTGTTAACTATGTTGCAATCATCTCTTTCTTTTGGTAAAATGTCTCTACAAACCTTTTCCCACTATTTATTGCATTTTTTTCATATTTGAGAGTGTATTTACATGTAATGAAGTCCAGATCATTCACAGATGTGTTTTACAAATATTTCCTCTTTTTTTGTCTTTGAAGAAACTAAATTGTCTTATTTTGATGAAAACAAATGTATCTTATAAATTTTTTTTAATATTACCTAACAAACTGGCTTAGCTAAGTTTCTAATGTTATTCTTTAAGCACTTTATAGCATTAATTTTTATACTTATTCTTGTTTTTTATGTCAATATGTTTTATTTTGATATTGTGGGGTACAGTTAAGAGTTAGGTATACAAATATGCTTCGTTCAGGCACCCTTTTTGGTAAGGGGTGTCTCCACGTCCACAGACAGATATTGACTACCATTAATCCTGCCTCCCTTCCCTTCCCCCATAGTTTCCCACCACTGTCAGTACTTTTCTTATAGTATTACAACGGATGTTCAAGGTCCTCTATATGAGTGAAAACATGTGATACTCAGATCTTTGTTTCTATGAGAGGTCACTCAGTATTATTGACTTTAGTTCCATCCAGGTTGCTGCAAAGTTCATGATTTTGTTCTTTTTTATGGCTGCAGTATTCCATAATGTATATGTATCATATTTTTTTAATCCAGTCCTCTTTTAATGGACAGTGTGGTTGATTCCAGGTTCATGCTATTGTGAAAAATGCTGTGATAAACATATGTGTGCAGGTATCTTTTTGGTAGAGTGATTTGAGTTCTTCAGGTTATATTCCCAATAGGGGAATTGCGGGGTCATATGGAAATTTGATATTTAGAGCTTTTAGGAATCACCACACTGTTTTCCACAGAGGTTGCACCAGTTTGCACCCCCACCAACAGTGTAGGAGTGTTTCCTTTTCACCACACCCTCACCAACAGCTGTTATTTTTTGAGTTATTGATAATTGCCATTCTAACTGGACTTAGGAGGTATCTCAGTGTGGTTTTGATTTGCATCTCCTTGATGATTAGTGAGGTTGAACATTTCTTCATGTGTCTGTTGGCTGCTCGGATGTCTTCCTTTGAGAAGTGTCTGTTCATACTTTTGCCCACTTTATAATGGGGTTTTTTTTTCTTTTCAGCACATTTGAGTTCCTTGTAGATCCAAGATATTAAGCCTTCGTCAGACCTGGAGTTGGCAAATACTTTTTCCCAGTCTGTGGGCTGTCTCCCTGCTCTCTTGATTGTTTCTTTGGCTTTGCAAAATCTTGTCAGTTTAATGAGTTCCCACTTGTCTATCTTATCTCTTATGGCCTGTGGGTTTTGGGTTTTGTTCAGGAATTGGATGCCAGTTCTAATTTCCATAAGGGTGTGTCCTGCATTTTCTAAGGTTCTTATGGTTTGAGGTTTTACATTTAGGTCTCTTATGCATTTAGAGTTAATTTTTGTGTATGGGGATAGATAGGGGTCTTGTTTGAGTCTTCTGCATGTGGTCAGCCAGTTTTCCCAGCACCATTTACAGAATAGATTCTCCTCTCCCCAGTGGTAGATGGTGGAGGTTTTGTCAAAGATGAGTTAGTTGAGAAATTGGGGTTTAGTTTCTAGGATCGCAATTCTATTCCATTGGTCTATATGCCTGTTTTTGTACCAATACCAAGCTGTTTGATTATTGAAGCTTTTTAGTGAAGTATGAAGTCTGGTAATGTGATACCACCTGTTTTTTTTTTCTTTTTCTTTTTTTTTGCTGAGGATTGTTCTGGCTATTCTTGGTCATTTGTGTTTCCATATGAATTCCTGTATTGTTTTTGCTAGGTCTGAGAAGAATGTTGCTGGTAATTTGATGGGTATTGCATTAAATCTGTAGATTGCAGTCAGGCTCGGTGGCTCAGCCAGTAATCCCAGCACTTTGGGAGGCTGAGGTGAGTGGATTACCTGAGCCCACGGGTTCGGGACTCGCCTGGGCAACTTGGTGAGACCTCATCTCTACAATAAAATCAGAAATTAGCTGTGCGTGGTAGTGTGGGCCTGTAGTTCCAGTTACTTGGAAGGCCGAGGCAGAAGGATCGCCGGAGCCCAGCAGGTCGAGGCTGCAGTGGCCGGGAG
>NW_007248125.1:0-10802 GCF_000164805.1 Carlito syrichta
CTGCCCGCCGCCGCTCAGAGCCCCACACGTCTAGCGGTCCTTCGCCTTGCGGGCCCAGGTCTTGTGCTCTGGCGCCCTGGCCGTCGTGTGGCCTGGCGGGCGCCGGGCCCCCGGCCGTTGGTCTCGCGTCCAGCGGCACACGTGTCCCCGCCCCTCGGCCCTCCTTCAGACCCAAGCGCCCCGTCCCACGTCTCCTCCTGTCTTCCAGATCCTCGGCATGATCTTCAGCATGGTCCTGTGCTGTGCCATCCGCAGGAGCCGCGACATGGTCTAGAGCCGGCCGCCGGGCCCGAGCGGGAGAACGTGCCGCCGCAGCCGTGGGCGTTTTTGTCTCGTTTTTTGTATCTCGTCACTAATTTTAGTATCCGCCATGCATCTCTAAACAAGCGAACACAGAGTTATTTTATATTTGTCTCTTAATGCTTTCTCCGATATCCATATCTGTAGGTGAGGAGTTTGGTTTGCTTCGGTTTCTACTTTTTGGTCGTTTGCTTTTGCTCGTTACGCGACGCAGAGATCCTGCAATGAAGGGGACTCTACTCGCTAAGACTCTAGACAAGACGTTGTACATACAGATGGTTTTCTGTCTTTAAATAGATGAAACATCTATCAAATTTAATCGGGTTGTAACTTATTGAAGACAATTTGATACGTAATAAAGATTATGAGACTATCCTGGACTGGTTTTTGGCTTTGTTTCTCTTAGGTATTTATCTTTAGACCTGTGTCTTTCAGATGTCTTTCAGCTGCTGTTTACTCTAAGTGCGTTCGTATGAGAAGCAGGTGGAAGGTTGGTCGCCCAACTTCTCTGATGAGGAGGTCGAGACATGGGGAGATGAAGGGTCCGGTCTGAGGTGGCACAGATGAGGCAGAACCTGGTCTCCAGACTCGTCATGTGGCGTTGTGCGGTGTCTTGGGGACACGCCGGTACCCACACACGCCATGGCGAGAGGGAGTTTGTCTCATTCACTGCCCAGAGCCCAGTGTCTGTGCCTAGCAGGGGCTCAGAGTTTTTGGTCAATTGATATTTGTTGGTTGAATGAATGAGTGAGTGTATCCTCGTCAGGCTTGACCCAGACAAGCAGAACCACTAAGATCGAGTCTGAAGGGACTTGTCGAGGGGATTTGATCTGTGCCATCACAGGGGCTGGTGAAGCGGTCTCTGGACAGTCAGGAAGAGAAGGTGGGCGTCAAGGGAGGGAGAGCAGGAACCCACTGGGACCCCAGCCGGAGCTGGAGCCCGTGAAGACAGACACTCCGTGTCAATTCCTATTGCCCCTGACATTGAGACGAGACCCACGAGGTCAGGCCCCTGCAGTGGAGCCAAACAGGCACTGCCCCAGGAGCTGGAGTCACCGAGGTGAGCCAGCAGAGAAGGGACAATCGGTGGAAGCCGTGGGATGACCGCTGCTCATTTTCCACCTCCCCCTCCCACGGGGGTCCCCTTTGTCGAAAAGGAAGGGAATCTGAGAGGTGCGGCTCAGCTTGGCCGGGCGGACAGACCCCAAAGCCACCACAGCTGTGAGACAAGCGCCTGCTCAGACTGTCCGCGATCTAGTGGGAAACCCAGAGGGGGGCAGACGGTGGCGACAGGCTGAGGGGAACACGAGGGGAGGGAGGTGCAGGCGTGGGAAACCGACTTGTGTTTCCCACTCCCGTTCAGGTCGGGGGCTTTCTGAGCATTAAGGCAAGGTAAACAGGAAAAAAGAATCCAAACGTCCCTGAAAGCCATTACATTCAGCAATCACACCCCAGCGTTTGTAGCTGCATTACTCACCAAAGCCAAAAGGCAGGAACACGTGTTCATCCGCAGATGACCGGACACATAAAACACGCGTCTGCCCAAGGGAGTATTGTTGCAACTTAAAGGAAATCCCACCACATGCCGCCACAGGGATGAACCTTGAACACGTGGTCAGCGAAATAAGCCAAGCACAGCAGAACCAGGGTTCCATCGTTCCCTTATAGGAGGCACCTGGAGTGGGCAAGTTCAGAGGGTCAGACGGCAGGTGAGGGGCAAGAGAACAGGGAGTGAGTTTGCCTGGTGCAGCGTGACTGTCTGGGACCTGGAGGAATTCTGGAAATGGATAGTGGTGACGGCCGCGCCACGTTGTGAAGGCACCTTGTGCCACTGCCTTGTGCACTTAGAACTGGCAAATGGCCAGTTGTGTGTTGTGTATACTTTACCCCGCCCTCAAGAAACAGCTGGGTGGGCATCCGTGTGTCTCCTTGCTGCTCTGTGGCCCTCAGGCCCTGTTCATGTGTTCATTTGAGCGTTGACGTTACTGTCCCGGTTGTGGGCGTGACGGGTTCACCGTTCCTTGGACGCAGGGGTGGGTGACACTCTCAACGCAAGGTGTTCTGCCCCCCGACTATTGTGACATCAGCCCTGCATGTGACGCCTGCTCCCTCTCGGAAAAGCAGGTCCTTGTGCCGCACACAAGGTCCACGCTCCTCCTTGGCTACAGGTGGAGTCGTGTGGCCAGATGGCTACTACCGAAGTCCAGGAACAACTCAGGGCTGTGCCCTGTCTTCCCGTTTCCTATAAATAATATTGGATGGGCTGGATACAGTAGCTCACGCTCTAATCCAGCAATTTGGAAGGCCGAGGCAGGAGGATTTCTTGAGCCCAAAAGGTCGAGACCAGGCTGCACAACAGGCAAGACCTCGTCTTCTACCAAAAAAATCAAAAAATTACCCAGCCGTGGGGATGCAAGCCTGTGAGTCTCTGCCCATGGGGTGGAAATGAAAGGATCGCCTAGGGCAGAAGTTGTGGCTGAAGTGAGCCAGGATCTTGCCACTGCACTGCAGCTTGGGCAACAGACTCTGACTCTCTCTCTCTCTGTCACTATATATATATTTTATGAGCAAGATATTATTTTGAAATAGTATATAGTTGCGTTATTTTCATAGCCAGCACCATTGCTGGTCTCTTCGGGAGAAAGGAAGAGCGTGCCCAAACCCTAATCATATGTGTTGGAAGGAAATTCTGCATCTCAGCAGCTGTGCCACCACTTGAAAGCTCCTGTGTTTTCTAGCCTGGATTTTGCGGAGACCTGAGACCTGAGGTGATGGTTCCTCCCAGCTCCTCATAGGGCATCTGTCCCCGTGTCTCCCCTTCTCTCGGCCCCTCACACTCAAGTTCCTCCTGGTCAGCAAAACCCAAACCGGCAGTTTGGTGGGATCCGACTGGACACATCCCTGCTAGTGCCCCTGGGGAGACCACCACCACCCCTGGTCCACCACCGCTTGTGTCCAGGGAGCAGTGTTGCGTCCGGGATGCTCCATGGCCTTCCAGGCGCAAATGTGGAGGCAGAAAGAACATCCGGGAAACCCTTCTGGCTGGAGCTGCCTGGCTCCAGGGCCTCCGGGACAGCCACCCTCGATGAGCCAACGTGCAGGCTTAACCCCAGGGGCTCCACAGGAGAACGCTCGGAGTAGACAGGTCCGCATTTTTGTCAGGCCCACCTGTAGTGGTGGTGTTCTGAAGTGTTCCCCGTAAATAACGTGACCACATCCCAAGGAGGGAAGATTGTGCTTACAGGTCTCGGAGAAAGAGAAGCCCAGAGAGGGCCTGTGAGCCGCGGAGAGCCACGTGGCAGAGTCAGCTGCGCCCTCGCGGGTCCCGTGCCAGGGGCTGCAGAGTCTGACTTTCTCCTCCAAGCTGAGTTCTGGCCTCTCCCTCAGCGACGACTCGGACCCGCCCGGGAAAGTGACCAGGCTCACCCTCAGCCTCCCGGCTGGCTTGGGAAGGCCTGAGCACTGAGGCTGTGGCCTTCATCCCAGCCTTGGCTACAGACCCCTGGAGAGCTAAGCTGATCGCTTTCCGTCTCAACTGGATTTCCCCAAACAAGCTGCCTGCCCTGCGGAAACGCCCGCCGGATCAGCCCTCCGCCCCGTGTAGACCCGCCACTGGTCTGCCGGGTGCCCAGGGGAAGAGTGACCTTCCGCCAAGCAAGGCAGGGGTGGCCCCGAGGGACCAACATGCCCACGAGGAACAAGCACTGTGCCCCGGGCCTCAGCGTGGTGCGGGCTGTCCCACGGACCCTCGGACCGCCCTGGAGCCGGGAGATGCGTGGATGGTTCCCTGTTCTCCACACAGGGAGGAACGGGGCCAAGGAGGGTGTCACTGCCTGGGCCGGACCACACGGGTCAAGCAAGACCCAGAAGAGCATCCCACGGCGGGAGCAGAGACAGAGCCACGGACGGTTTCTTTCTCTGACATTCACCCGGACGATCTTGGGGCTCGGTTTCCTCCTGTGTACACTGGAGCTAACTGAACACACCTCAGGGGTAGGTCGGTTTTTTCCTAAGGCTGGTCGGGTGCAGCCGTGGGGGCGGACAAGGAGCAGGACATCGGGCGTTGGGGGCGACCGGTGAGCTGTAGACACCACTGTACTCGGAGCAGCCCACACGGGGCAGTTTTTTAAACTCTAAAGGCTTATGAAAGGTCATGCGTAGCCGGGCTCGGTGGCTCAGCCTGTCATCCCGCGCCTTTGGGAGGCTGAGGTGAGTGGATTGCCTGAGCCTGCGGGTTCGAGACCCGCCTGGGCGCGAGACCTCATCTCTACAATAAATCAAAAAATCAGCCGGGCGTGGTAGCGTGCGCCTGTAATTCCGGCTACTCGAAAGGCGGAGGCGGGAGGATCGCGGGGCTGCGGGGGCCGGGAGCGGCCACTGCACTCCAGTCTGGGCCACAGAGTGAGACTCCGACTCAAAAAAAAACAGGTCATGCGTGTATGTAGCATTCTCGTGTGCGGAAGCTCACGTGTGACAGGATGGCACCGTGGAGGTTTCCGCTGAGAAGACAGAGTGGCTGGATGCCCCGAGCGGGGTGGCGGGGTCCGCTGAGGAGCAGTGGCGGGACTCAGCGCCTTCTGCGGCCGCCCTGATGCAGCGGCTTCGGGAGCTTCCGTCGGGGGCGGGGATCCTCGGTGGGAGGCGGCCGGAGTCTCACGCGGCTTCTGTTCAGCTCTTATAGCATGTTTCTGAGAAACGGGACTTTCGGGCTGCTGGTGTCCTTGGACTTGGCAGGTCGGCTGGCGGAGACCTGCCCACCGCGGAACAGAGCCCCTCGCATCAGCTCATCATGAGAGCTTGCGGCAGAGACGACCCACTCGTGGCCACGGCCCCCGCCCTTTACGGAGGACACAGTGGGTGCCGGCTGGTCTCCTTGTGCCTGTGAAGGACGACGGGACCACTTTGGGCCGGGAATGAAAGCGGAAGCGGGGCTGTAGCCTCCAGGGCAGAGAGGTTCGCAAGCCGGTGTCTTCCCTGACCCCTGTTCCCCGTCCCCCGGCCGCTCATGGCAAGAGCCCGAGGTCCTAGGGGAAGGAGAGGCAGGACTCGGATGCCCCGGTGACCCCACGAAGGCTGCTCCGCGGGACAGACTGTGCCCTGCAGGCGGGGATGCGGAGAGAAGTGTCCTGGGCTGTGTTAGATACCGGGATTCCTCGGCGATCACACGTAGCTGGGAAAGGTGCCGACGGACTTGCTAGATGCACAGCTGCCATAGACCTTCAGTTTGTAGGAAAGTGCAGCACCACAAAGTGCAATATGGCGGGGTGCAGTAAAATGAGGTGTGCCTGGAACAACCAATGCAAACACCCGAGGCAGGAGGATGCCAAGAGGTCCCAGGCAAGCACTAAGGCCCACCAGGCTGGGCAGAGTGAGTCACAGGGAGAATCACGGGAGAGGAGGTCGGAAGGGAAGCAGGAGGCTGGATGACCTCGGAGGCCATGCCCAGGACCTGGGTGCCCTCTGAATGAGACGAGCAGGCCTCGCAGGGTTGCAGTCGTGGGAATATCCCGGTCTGGTTTCTGTCCCCAAAGGCTCTCTCTGCTTGGAGACTGCACTGAAGGGTCACCACGCAGGACACAGGGGAAGGCACTCTTGCCTCAACCCGGGTGAGAGACGACGAGCTGGTGGCCTGGCCCAACGCAGCAGCGGAGGCGGCAGTAAGAAGTGGGAGATTCTGGATAACATCAAGAAGGTAAAGCGAGTAGGGCTGGCTGATGGGATGGACTCAGGGATGACGTCCAGGTGTGTGGCCAGAACAGCAGAAAGCGCGGCGTTGCCTTTTGCTGATGTGGGGAGACTTCAGGAGGAGGCTTGGGGGGACGTGAGTTATTTGCTTATGCTGGACATTCCAGCCACGACCCTGGATGAGAGAACCCAGAGCCAGGAGAGCAGCAAGGCGCAAGGATGGAGCCCAGAGGTCAGGGGCAAAGGAGACCAGGGAGCAGCCGAGGGGAGGGGAGAATTCGGAGTGCAGGACGGGGTGCGAGGAAAGAAAGGGATCCCAGCCAAACACCTTAATCCCAGCACTTAGGGAGGCTGAGGCAGGGGGATTACTTGAGCCCAGGAGGTGGAGACCAGCCAGGCCAGCATAGTGAGACCGGTCTCAACAAAAATTTTTTTAAAATAGCCAGTCGTGAAGGCCCGTACTTGTTGTCTTAGCTACCCAGGAGGCCGAGACGAGAGGATTGCTTGAGCCCAAAAGGTAGAGGCTGCAGTGAGCTAGGATCACACCACTGCACTCTCGCCTAGATGGCAGAGTGAGACTCTATTTCAAAAATAAATAAGTGAAAAAAACTTTAAGAAAGAAAGGGTTTCCAAATGGGGGGAGTATGAGTCCCTGTCCAGTGTGTGTGTGGGGTGAAGCCTAATGAGGATGGAAACACCAATCTTATTAGTTTTCAGAGAATCTCAAACCAGGACCACGGAGATACCACTTTCCATCGTTCTACTGGTAATAACGACTGTCTTTTTCACTTCAGGCTCTGATCACAGAGGACCACTGGAGGATTAGGCAGAAATCAACATAATCAGACTTCCATTTTTCAAAGCATGACTCCGAGATTCACTGATGTTCAAGGCTATGGACTGGGGAGAAAACAAGTACTTACCTGTCCTCCTGTCAGTGAGCCCTCAGGCTGTGCCAGGCCTTTCAATATTAAATAAACTCTTTTTTTAAAATTTTGAGTTGGAGTACCACTCTATCGCCCAGCCTGGAGTGCAGTGGCACGCTCCTGGCCACCACAGCCTCAACCTGTCGGGCTCAGGCGATCCTTCCACCTCAGCCTTCTAAGTAGCTGGCACTACAGGTGCGTGGTACCATGCCTGGCTAATTTTTGATTTATTGTAGAGATGAGGTCATGCCAAGTTCTTGCCAAGTTGCCCAGGCTGGTCTCAAACATGTGGGCTCAAGCAATCCTCTCACCTCGGCCTCTCGAAGATCTGGTATTATAGGTGTGAGTACCCGGCCTCAATAGACTTTTTTCCCCTGTATTTTAAAGAAGTGGGGTACAATTCAGGGTGAGTTCTACAAATGTTTATTGTGCAGGTGCCCTTGTTGATGAGGCGTGCCCCTCCCTCCCCTGGCGATTTCCCTCAACTGCCAATCCCACCCTTCCTCCCCGGGCAGTTTCCCACGACTGCCAGTCCCTTTCTAATAGTGTTATGATCACTGTTCAAGGTCTGCTTTTGAGGGAGAACATATGGTACCCTGTTCTTTGTTTCTGTGATAGACCACTGAGTATGATCGACTCTCAATCCATCCAAGTTGCTGCGAAGTTTGTATGTTTGTCCTTGTTTATGACTGCATAACCCCATGATGTGTATGTACCACATTTTTGAATCCAGTCCAGTTTCGATGGGCAGCATGGTTGGTTCCATGTTTTTGCTATTGTGAATAGAGCTGCAACAAACATGGGTGTGCTAGTATCTTTTTTGTAGAATGATTTGAGTTCCTCCAGCTATATTTCCAATAGGGAAAATGCTGGGTCATATGGAAGGTCAATTTCTAGTTTTTTCAGAAATCGCTGCACTGTCTTCCAAAAAGGTTGCACAAGTGTGCATTCCCACCAGCAGTGGAGAAGCATTTCTTTTTCTCTGCATCCTCGCCAGCATCTGTTGTTTGTTTTATTAATGATGGCCGAATTCTTACTGGGGTTAGGTGGTATCTCAGTGTGGTTTTTATTTGCATTTCTCAGATGATGAGTGGGGCTGAGCACTTTTTCGTGTGTCTCTTGGCTGACACTTCTATCTTCTTAGGAGAAGTGTCTATTCATGTTTTTGCCCACTTTTTAATGGGGCTGTTTGTTTTTTTCTTTTCGGCACATTTGAGTTCCTTGTATATCCTAGATGATAGTCCTTTGTCAGATATACAGTTGGCAGATATTTTTCCCCACTCTGTGGGCTGTCTCCCTGCTCTCTTGATGGTGTATTTTGCTTTACAGAAGCTTGTCAGTTTGATGAGGTCCCACTTGTCTATCTTCTCTCTTATGGCATGGGCACTTGGGGTTTTGATCAGGAATTGGTTGCCAGTTCCAATTTCCATAAGGGTGTCTCCTGCATTTTCTAAGATTCTTATAGTTTGAGGTTTTACGTTTAGGTCTTTGATCCATTTAGAGTTAATTTTGTGTATGGTGATAAGTAGAGGTCCTGTTTCAATTGTTTGAATGTGTCCCAGCACCATTTACTGAATAGGTTCTCCTCTCCCCAGTGGTTGTTGTTGGAGGCTTTGTCGAAGATGAGTTGGTTGAGAAACTGAGACTTTGCTTCCAGAATCTCTATCTTGGACGGGCTCAGTGGCTCAGCCTGTAATCCCAGCACTTTGTGAGGCCGAGGTGAGTGGATTGCCTGAGCCCGTGGGTTCGAGACCCACCTGGGCAACTTTGCGAGACCTCATCTCTACAATAAATCAAAAAAATTAGCTGGGTGTGGTAGCACACGCTTGTAGTTCCAGCTACTTGGAAGGCTGAGGCGGAAGGATCGCCGGAGCCCAGCAGGTCGAGGCTGCGGTGGCCAGGAGTGGCCACTGCACTCCAGTCTGAGTGACAGAGTGAGACTCCAACTCAAAAAAAAAAACCAAACCAGAATCTCTATCCTGTTCCATTGATCTATATGCCTGTTCTTGTACCAATACCTGGCTGTTTTGATTACTGTAGGCTTATAGTGAAGTTTGAAGTCTGGAAGTGTGATACTTCCTGCTTCGTTTCTTTTGCTAAGGATTGTTTTGTCTATTCGTGGTCGTTTATGTTTCCTTTTGAATTTCTGTCCTGTCATTTCCAGGGCTGAGAAGAATGATGTTGGTAACTTAGTGAGTATTGCGTTGAATCTGTACATAGCCTTTGGTAGGATGGACATCTTAACAATGTTGATTCTTCCTATCCGTGAGCATGGAATATGTTTCCATTTGTTTGTGTCTTCCTGGACTTCTTTGAGCAGTGTTTTCTAGTTCTTGTTGTAAAGGTATTTTGCTCTTCTGGATAGGAAGATGCTGGGTATTTCTTTTTTTGTGTGGCTATTGTGAACGAGATTGGATTTTTTCTTTGGTTCTCCACCCGCTTGTTGTTGGTGTGTAAGAACGCAACTGTCTTTTGTGCATTTATTTTGTGCCTTGAGACTTGGCCAAAGTCCTTTATCAGTGCATCAGGTTTTTGACAGATTCTCTTGGATTTTTGAGGTGTAGGACCATATCGTCAGCAAAGAGGGATAACTTGACTTCCTCTTTTCCTATCTTGATACCCCTGATCTCCTTCTCTTGTCTAATTGCTCTAGCTAGGACTTCCAGCACAATGTTGAACAAGAGGGGTGAGAGTGGGCAGCCTTGTCTTATTCCAGTTTTCAGGGGAAATGTTTCCAGTTTCTGTCCACTTAGCAATATGCTAGCTGTGGGTATATCGTAGATGGCACTTACTATTTTGGGTGTGCTCCTTCTATACCTAGGGGTTTGAGAATTTTTATCAAGATGGGATGCTGGATTTTATCAAAAGCTTTTTCTGCATCTCATGATATAATAGTGGTTCTTGTTTTCACATCTGTTGATGTATTTAATGACATTTATGGTCTTGGGATGTTGAACCAGCCCTGCATCCTGGGGATGAAGCCTACTTGGTCATGGTGGATGGTTTTGAGATGTGTTTGTGGATCTGATTTGCTAGAATCTTGTTGAGGATTTCTGCATCTGTGTTCATAAGGGATATTGGCCTGTGGTTCTCATTCTTTGTTGGATCTCTACCCGGTTTGGGTATCAGTGTGATGTTAGCCTCATGGAATGATTTGGGGAGAAATCCATCTTCCTTAATTACCTGGAATACTTTCAGTAGGATGGGTATCAACTTCTCCTTGAACATTTTGTAGAATTCTGCTAGAAAGTCGTCCAGTTCCGGGCTTTTCCTGTAGGCAGTTTTCTTATGACAGAGTCGATTTCCTGGGTTGTTATTGGTCTGTTTGGTGTCTCAGTGTCTTCCTGCCTCAACCTGGGGAGATTGCATGATGTCAGAAAGTCCTCCGTTTCATTTGGTTATCAAGTTTATTTCCATATAAGTGTACATAGTAATCTCTGATAATCTGTTGTATTTCTTTGAGGTCAGTTGTGATTTGATCTTTTGTATTTCTGAGAGTGTTTATTTGGGCTCTTTCTCTCTTTTTCTTGGTCATTCTGGCTAGGGGTCCGTCAATCTTGTTAATTATTTCAAAGAACCAGCTTTTTGTTTTCTTGAGGCTTTCTATGATATTTTTGTCTTCTATGTCTTGTACTTGGGCTCTTATTTTGATTATCTGGATTTTTCTGCTAAAGTTAGGATTTGGTGGACTTCTCTTTCCTGCTCCCTTCGGTGATTAGTTATACTGCCAATTTGCAATCTTTCCATTTTCTTGCTGTGTGTTTGTAGAGATATAAATTCGCCTCTTAGAACTGATTTCATGACACCCCAGGGGTTTTCGTAAGGTGTTTCTTCATTTTCATTTGTTTCCAGGAATCTTTTAATTTCTGCTTTGATTTCAGTGTTGACCCA
>NW_007248125.1:11557-22408 GCF_000164805.1 Carlito syrichta
CTCCAGTCTGGGCGACAGAGTGAGACTCCACACCAAAAAAAAAAAACCAAGGAACCTTGTTACTGTAGCTAAATAAAGCCTCTTCCAGCAAGTAGCTAGTTAATTGCAATGGACTGAAAGTCTATATCCTCCTAAATTCATAGACTGAAATCCTCACCCGCAAAGTGATGGCATTTTGGGAAGTGATGAGGTCATGAGGGTAGAGTCTCATGAGTGGAATTAGTGCTATTATTATTATTAATAATATTTTTTTGAGTTGGAGTCTCAGTCTGTTGCCCAGGCTTGAGGGCAGTGGCATGCTCATGGCCACCACAGCCTTGACCTACTCAGCTCAGGTGATCCTTCCACCTCAGCTTTTTAAGTAGCTGGAACCACAGGCCTGCACCACCACACGTGGGTAATTTTTTGACTTGTTGTAGACTGAGGACTCAGCAAGTTGCCCAGGCTGATCATGAACCAGGGGCTCAGGCAATCCTCTCACCGTGGCTTCCCAAAGTGCTGGGATGATAGGTGTCAGCCACCATGCCTTGCTTTATTATTATTATTTTGAGTCAGGGTCTCACGCTATCGCCCAGGCTGGAGTGTAGTGGCATGATTGTGGCTCACTGCAGCCTCGACTTCCTGGGCTCAGGCCATCCTTCTGCCTCAGCCTCTGGAGTACCTGGGACTACAAAAGTGCACCACCATGCCTGGCTAACTTGGGGACTTTTTTTGTAGAGATAAAGTCTCACAGTGTTGCCCAGGCTGGTCTTGAAGTCCTGGGCTCAAGCGATCTTTCTGCCTTGGCCTCCCAAAGCCCTGGGCTATAGGCATGAGCCACCATGTCCACGGGATTAATGACCTCTTCAAAGGGGCCCAGGGAGCTCTCTCACCCTCTGTTCTCTCAGAACAGAAGATACACGAGAACTCGGTCGCCAGCGTCTCAGAAGAGGCCCCTTGCCAGATTGCCACCCCTGCTGGCACCCTGATCTCAGATGTCCTGTCTCCAAAACTGTGAGAAACGAATGCCATTTTCCTAGGCCGCTGCCCACATAGACAGTCTGTGTTCCACCAAGCCAGCCCACCAGCACCATCGCAGCCCCAGGCGTGTCATCTCGCAACAACCAGCAGGAGCCAGCGGCTCCCCTACCGGCCCCCTTGGAACGGAGGCCTGGTGTGAGTCTGGGAACTGTGGTGGTGAAGCCCATGCACCTGGCAGAAGGTCAGAGAGAGAGCCTGGATGAGGAGGGGGCCAGGTCCAAGTTTAAGGAGGCACAGCCTCACACGTCGAAGACACTCATTTCACACTATGGAGTGGATATACCTGGCTAGGTGTTCCCCATCTCCCTTCCTCTTCTCCCCAAACTCCCTTGCAGAAGACCACAATGTCCTCCTGGACAAAGGAGCCCGACCCTGGGAGTGGTTGCCCAGCTCACACAGGGCCAGGCAGGGAGCAGCAAAGGCATCTCCATGCCCAGTGCCGAGTCCCAAAGACCCTCCTTCAGGGAGGTGGAGCACCCCGACTTCCAAGAAAGGGCTTCTGGACTCCAGGGCTCCGGTTGCCAGCCGACAGTGGTTGACACGGACGGCACCGTCCCCACTGTCTTCAGCGATTAGCTCAGCAGAAGCACAGATCACATCTCCCACGGAATCCCGAAGGGATTGCAAGCCACTGTGGAAGTCAGGCTGGGAATGGGGGCACGGGGTGAGGCCCCGCCCCTTGGAAGCCAGAGGCTCTGGAGGGCTGGACTGGGGTCGGCTCCCTGCACTGTGACCCGGAGGCAGGACTCTGCTCCCTGCTTGTCCCACTTAGCAGGTTGTCCTCTCAGCAGTCGTCATGAGGAGGGTGTTAGAGCCCATTTTTATCATACTCGTGAGAAACTAAGGCTCACAGAGGTTCAGTAACTGACCCACAGCCCCACAGTGAGTGAGGAAGTCGGGATATAAGCCATGTCAGTTTGCCTGCAAAGCCCACAGTACCAGCCTCTGTACCATGAAACTCTCAGAAGCCCAGAAGCTTCTGGCATCTGGGAATCTACACAACAAGCACTTGATTCCAGCCTTCAGTGCCCCAACAGGGAACAGAAAAGAGATCCCTAAGAGGCCTAGGAGGTTCCAGAATCCAAGAGCCCAAAGTTTCCCCAGGGGAGGGTGACACAGTGGATTCCAGGGCGTCCGAGTTCACCTGCGCCCAGAGACTGACAGACACCGGAATGCCGAGCACAGACCCCAGCCCAGACCCTCCTGCCCCGGCCAGGGCACCCACCTCCTGGGGCGTCACCAAGGAGGAGGACGAGGCCAAGGCCGTTTAGGGTCCGGGTTGGAGGTCTGCAGCGGAGGTGATCAGGTGTTCCCCAAACAGCGTCACCTGCCACAGGCTAGCCAGGAGGAAGTGGCCTCCCCGGGCCAGTGCTGGGAGGGCAGTGTCTGAGCTGGCCTCAGATAGCGCCCTGCTCCCGCTTCTGTGCGAGAAGGATCCAAGGCCACCCTCCACAGGCACCCACTCCAGGACCCTGGGAAGAGCCTGGGGCAAGAGAAGACTCTGGAGGAGAGAAGGCGGAGCTACACTGCCAAGGAAGACGGGAGGAATCTGATGTTGCTTGCTGGGAGAAGAGGGTGGCGATCAGAGAGGGCCGAGAAGGCAGAAGAAAGAGGGTGAACGCTGAGTACCAGGGTGCCAGCTGGGCACGGGGCGGCCAAGAGAGGCTTGTTTGTGAGAGAAAGCTGCCCAATATCAGCTCCGAAGCTGTCACTGCCGTTCTGTATTTTCCGTCCACCTGAAGACCACCAGCAAAGCCTGCCACAGTCACAGGTGCCCCCGGTGGGGCAGGGAGGGGCTGATTTAGAAATAAAGGAAGAAGGTTGCTGGGTTGACAAACAGGACCGGCAAAGGCCGGGGCTGATAAGAGCGCTGTCTGGGCGGGCCAGGAACTCAGGGCCAGGGTGACGCAGAGAAAGCACCCCAGCTAGTCTCGGGCACCCGGGGCATGTTGGGGAACACTTTGGGCCTGCCACGTGCAGGGTGAAGGACTGAGCCACTCTTGTCCAGCTCGTGAGGGGTGGGTGACCCAGCTGCCCGTCAGCCCCTTTCTGTGGAAAGCGCCCTCGCACGCGCACCTGGCTCTGTCGGCGACACCACCTGGCCACGGGGGGCTGGTCACGAGCCCCCACCCAAGGGCGATCCCAGGCCTCCCTTGTGACTGCGTGCCACTGTGCTCTGTGGCCCTGGGCTCTTCTCCTCGCATCTCTGAGTCTCTGCTCCCGCAGTAAAGGGGACCTCAGCACCTCTCTCCACTGCATGGGGATTCCCCAGAGAGCCCCTTGCCCGTCACTTTCATGTGTCAATTTGGCTGGCCCCAGGGACCCGTATTTGGTCAGGCCTTATCCTGATGTCTCTGTGAGGGGTCTGGGATGAGATTCGAATTTAAATGGCGGGCTTGGGGCAAAGAGATCGCCCTCCCAGGTGTGCCTGGGCCCATCCAGGCAGTGAAGCCTGAAGACAAGGTGGCTCAGCCTATAATCCCGGCACTTTGAGACGGAGGTGAGTGGATTGCCTGAGTCCACGGGTTTGAGACCCGCCCGGGCCACTAGGCGAGACCTCGTCCGTACAATTAAAAAAAAAAATTAGCCGGGCTCAGTGGCTCAGTCTGTAATCTCGCGCCTTTGGGAGGCTGAGGTGAGTGAATTGCCTGAGCCCGCGGGTTCGAGACCCGCCTAGACAGCGAGACCTCATCTCTACAATAAATCAAAAAATCAGCCGGGCGTGGTAGTGCATGCCTGTAATCCGGCTACTCGGAAGGCTGAGGCAGATGGATCGCCAGAGCCCAGTAGGTCGAGGCTGCGGTGGCCGGGAGCGGCCACTGTACTCCAGCCTGGGCGACAGAGTGAGACGCCAACTTAAAAAAAAAAAAAATAGAACCAAAGACCACCCTCCGCGGCAAGCAGGAAAGCTGCAACCCTGGCTCCTCCCTGGTCTCCAGCCGGGCAGCCCTCCAAACCCCGCACCTCCCCCAAGGTGCCATGGCCACAGGAGCAAATCCGTGGAAACCGGCTCTGCATACACACCTGTGGAGACACACGCATCGGCGGCCTGCGTCCCGGGAGAAGCCTGGGAGCCTCGCCCCAGCTGTGTCCGGCCCGCGGAGGAGGTTCGGTCCAGCCCCTACCCCCGGGGCTGCCGCGAAGTCGCCAGGAGCTCAGCCCGGTGGACCCCAGGGTGGTCCCACCACACTGCACCTCCCTGCTGGGGGCGCGCCCGGCCCACCCGGCTCCCACGCGGCTTTGGGGGCCGAGGGGCGTGTGCTGGGCGCTGTCCCCTCTCCAGCAGCAGCTTCCCCGGGGCGCCTCCCCGCCGGGGCTCACTTTCTCGGGAGTGTAGGAATCGTCACCCCTTCCTCCTTCGGGAGAGCTCCCCACCTCGTCCGAACGCTCCAGGGTGGGAAGCCTGAGACGTGTGTGGAGCGAACGGGGCTTCAGCGTGGCGTGCCCTTGGAAACGCCCTGGCCACGGCCCTCGCTCTCAGATGGCGAGTGGAGGTGTGGAGGGGCGGCCGCTCGCCCCAGCACGGTGGGGGCCGCAGCAGGAACAGGGCTCCGCCCGCCGGCGTCATGCCAGGCCGTTCCGGGCCCCTCGAGATGAGGAGACACAAGCAGCTTCCGGAACGTTCTCTCGCTCACGCTGCAGCACGTGGACTGGGGCTGTGAACCAGGTCCACCCACCTGAGACCCAGGCTCCCTTCCCCCCCTCGATGGGGAGGCGAGAGATGCCGACGCAGACGCGACCGCCGGCTTGGCCCCTGCCGGGTCACATTCGGCCTCTCCCCGGGCTCTGGGACGCACCACGCCCCGACGCCTTCCCGCCCGCGGTTCCGGACAGACCCGCATCGGTAGCAGGTCACTCAGCTCACCTGAGTGGGGCGCGTTGTGCTTTCCGTGCGCAACACTCGGTTGTTACAGTCTATTGGGTTCTGATATCCCTTGCGCAGTAAAGAGCGGATCACTTTTTTCTTTTTCTTTTTTCTCTTTTTACTGAGACTGCTTGTTCGCAACAGAGCAGGGGTGTCCAAACTTTTGGTGTCCCTGGGCTGCATTCGGTAAAGAGGAATTGTCTCGGGCTGCACTTAAATTATGTAATACAGGGAGTGTATATACATCACGAGACTCCTCTGCTTTTTTACATTTTTTATCAGAAGGTCTCAGACAATGAGAACAGATTAAAACCAGTGGGAAATGTGTCCTTGTTTTTTTCTAAAACAAATCTATCCACGTCTGGTTAACAGAAGTGGTCGCAGTTCGCAGTCAGTTCTCAAGGTGCTCATCAGAAATATTTGTTCAGGCCGGGCTCAGTGGCTCAGCCTGTCATCCCAGCACTTTGGGAGGCCGAGGCGAGTTGATTGCCTGAGCCCACAGGTTCCAGACCCGCCTGGGCCTCTTGGCGAGACCTCGTCTCTACAATAAACCAGAAATTAGCCGGGTGTGGTGGTGCACGCCTGTAGTTACATCTGGTTGGAAGGCTGAGGCGGAAGGATCGCCGGAGGCCAGCAGGTCGAGGTTGGCATGGCATGAGTGTGGCCTGGGTGACAGAGTGAGACTCCAACTCAAAAAAAAAAAAAATTTGTTCGAGTGTTGCTCTTTTGTGCTTCACCACTGAAAGCAGCTGCTCACAAATACATGTGCTAAGAAAAGGGATGTCATGAATCGGGTGTGACTTGAACTTCAACGATGCAACTACGCAACTATGCATGGGGGTCACAAAAAACGCTAAAAAACACACAACGTTAAGATATGTTGTGGCGCCACGTTACCAGCTGTCCTGGGCTGCACACGGCCCACAGGCTGTGGGCTGGACGCCTGCTCCAGAGGAAGGGTTTAGTGGTTTCAGCGCGCGAGGAGCGCAGGGGAGATTTCTCCCATCCACCTCCCCGAGAGCTTCAGGCGGGGATTTTCAAGGATGAATTTACTGGTGGGGGCTCGGGACGGGCGCTGCAGATTGGCTGGGGAGGACGACCTGGGGGTGTCGACAGTGTCTTCAGAGCCAGTTTCTGAGGGGGTGAGTCCGTTCCTCGGTGGGGCCCGGGTTCTGGGGGGTCTGTAGGGCCACCAGAACGCAGAGGCCAAAAAACATCTCAAAGACCGGTCTTGGGCTTGGGTTATCTACAGGGGCAACTGGGAGCATCACAGGATCACGTGTCCGATGCCTGCTTACCCAAGGAAGATGGGGGGTCCGAGCTGCCCACACCTTGGCTGACCAAGCCTCTGGCTGCCGCCGAGGAGGTGGGCATGACCGAAGGGCTCCTCGTTCTCTGACAGAAAATGAGTCCATTAACCTCGTGGGCCGCTTCCTCCTCCCGGGTCAGGACGTGACAGAATTCAGGCCCTGTTACGGTTCTAACCTGGTGGCCTCTTCTTAATGACGAAGGTGTTCTTCTGATGGTGGTTTCACAGGGCGAGGTCAGGCGTGATGTGCCCAAACCACCAGACTGTTACGGGGAAGTGAGCACAGACAGGGAAACCGGCAATCATCGAGTGATAAGGAAACCCTCTCTGGTCTGTCCGTGTTGACACAACCCTTAAAGGAAGGCGTAAGGAGTCTGTGCCTCTGAGCAGGCCGGCAAAGACCTGCATTCCTGACAAGGAGCACAGGAGAAATGTTTTCTCTTATCTCTTATCCATTCCCGGTTTAGTCACTGCAAAGAACCCTTCACCCCCTGCAGACTACGCTGGCTCAACGGAGAGAAAGAATCCCTATTCATCCCTTGTGTCTGTAGTCATGGATTTGTAAATACAGGACTCATGTAACCACGGCCTTGTAACATGTATGACTTTTGGCGTGTTAAAGCTACTAGTCCATAGTATGTTGTGACGAATGTTTTACTTTGGTTTTGTTTTTTTTTTTTTTGAGTTGAAGTCTCACTCTATCACCCAGACCGGAGTGCAGTGGCACGCTCCCGGCCACCGCAGCCTCGGCCTGCTGGGCTCCGGCGATCCTTCCGCCTCAGCCTTCCAAGTAGCCTGAACTACAGGCACGTACTACCACGCCCGGCTAATTTTCTTGATTTATTGTAGAGATGAGGTCTCGCCAAGTTGCCCAGGTGGGTCTTGAACCCGCGGGCTCAGGCAATCCACTCGTCTCAGCCTCCCAAAGCACGGGATTACAGGCTGAGCCATGGAACCCGCTGAATGTTTCACTTTCTTTTTTTTTTTAGTTGGAGTCTCACTCTGTTGCCCAGACTGGAGTGCGGTGGCCACTCAGGACCACTGTAGTCTCGACCTGCCGGGCTCCGGTGATCCTTCTGCCTCAGCCTCCCAAGTAGCCAGAATTACAGGCATGCGCTACCACACCCGGCTGATTTTTTGATTTATTGTAGAGATGAGGTCTCGCTGCCCAGGCGGGTCTTGAACCCGCGGGCTCAGGCAATCCACTCACCTCAGCCTCCCAATGGCGTGGGATTATAGGCTGAGCCACCGAGCCCAGCTGAATGTTTCCCTTTTTTTTTTTTGAATGGAGTCTCACCCCGTCACCCAGATTGGAGGACAGTGGCCACTCCTGGCCACCGCAGCCTCGACCTGCCGAGCTCCGGCGATCCTTCCGCCTCAGCCTTCCAAGTAGCTGGAAATACAGGCGCCCGCTACCACGTCCAGCTCATTTTGATTTATAGTAGAGTCGAGGTCTCGCCAAATTGCCCAGGCGGGTCTCGAACCCGCAGGTTCAGGCAATCCACTCACCTCAGCCTCCCGAAGGCGCGGGATTACAGGCTGAGCCACCGAGCCCGGCTGAATGTTTCACTTCGTAACAGGCTCTGTTAACTCCCTTATCCTCTGGCAAGAGTGGTCAACTCTTCCGTTTGATGTTACTGATAAGAGGCGCTGTAAGCCACCTGTTGGTAACTGGCACCAGGAAACGCGGACCATAAATGTTACTATTGACAAATACGTTCTATACAACGCTCTGTCGGTCACGTCGCCAATGGACAGGGACCAGCAGCCCTGAACGTACAGAAACGGACCGTGGACCCTAAGGGGGGAGAAGACGGTTCCAGAAATACCAGGAGCCAGGTCCTGTCTCCCGAATTCCGAATTCAGAAATACATTTCTTTCTGCCACTTCCCCGCCTCTGGATTTATTGGTGTCGAGAGACAGCAGCTGAGTGGGTACCCAGACCACCGCAGCGGGACCGAACGGGAGTGACCCAAGTTCCCCCAGAGGCCTGAGGACACACTTGGAGGACACTCACGTGGAGGGTGGGCTCATGGGAAACGCTCGCCCGAGGAAGGGACGTTCAAGTGGCGACCAAGGTGCTACAGAGGCGTTGCCTGCGGAAGGAAGGGCGCGTGTGTGGGGACCAGGCCCAGGCTCCAGCGGCGGGCGGCCTGGATTGGAAAGTCGCATTCCTGCTTGCTGCCCGCGCGCCACCGTGTTCAGTGCGGTTGCGCTGAACCTGCCCAACCTCGGTTTCCCCTCCTGGACACTGGCTAGCATCGGCACCTGGCTCTTGGGGCTGCTGTTGCGAGGATGACACGGAGAACTGCCTACGTGTGCTTGGAACAGCACCTGACACATGGAGTCTGTGAATGTTCAACTGAAAACCTGCCGGGCTGCGGCGCGAAGGGAACGGAGAAGCAGGCGCAGGTCGTGAGCATCACCTGATTCGAGGCGTCTGTGGTCTCAAGGCGTTGGGAGGCTGAGGTGGAGGGTCACGTGAGGACAGGAGTTCGAGACCAGCCTGGGTCATGAAGCCGGACACCGTCTCTACGAACAAACGAACAGATGAAAAAAAGTAAGACTGATGAGGTGGGAGAAGCATGTAATGAACAGAGCAGGGTCCCCCAGGAGGCAGAAGGAACATTCGGACACCCAAGAAATGTTGAGGGCGGCGAGGTGAGCAACGGCCAAGAAAGCGGCAGGTGGACGTGGCGGGGGGCTGAGAACCCCTCTCCTCACTCCGTGACACAGAGATGACGCCCTCGGCGGAGAATGAGGGGGGGAGGCGGAGGCAGAGAAAGCCAGACCCCTCCTTTGGGAAGATGGGTGGGAAGGGTCCAGTCTGCCCCGCTGATCGACACCGCTCCCTGCCCGGGCCGGACCGTTCCAAGACGGTTTCTCAACGCGTCCCCAACCCTCCCTCGACGCAGGGGAGATCCTCATCCGTCCTCTCTGTGGGAAGGAAACTGAGCCAGAGTTAAGGGCCCAGGCTTGCCGGTGGACCCCAGACCCACAGCCTGGGCTTCTGAGGGGGCTCTCCTGCAGGTGCTCCTGGGAGCACACACACGCACCCCCATACGCACAGCGTCCACACGCACGCGCGCGCACACACACACACCCTTCCCAAGGCTTCGGTGTCGCTAGTGAGCGAGAGTGTCCTTGTTGTCAGGTTATCTCAGCTCTGCCGGGGGAAAGGGAGTCCACGACACCCAAGGGTCAGGCCCAAGGGACAGTGCACTCACCGTGCTCAGTGGGGAGGGGAAAGCGTGTGCGCAGAGCAGGTTTGCAGACACAGGCACCAAGCGCTTCCGGAAGGACGCCCAGACCCAGTGACTATGGGAGCTTCAGGGGGCGGGCACCTCCATGGGAAGGAGGGAGAGTTTTCCATGTCACTGCCGGGCCTCTAGAAGCTTGACATCGTTAAGAAGTGAATGTGGATTGTCTGAGCCCGCGGGTTCGAGACCCACCTGGGCAAGTTGGTGAGACGTCATCTCTACAATAAAGCAAAAAATTAGCCGGGTATGGTGGCGTGCACCTGTAGTTCCAGCTGCTTGGAAGACTGAGGCTGATGGATCGCCAGAGCCCAGCGGGTCTAGGCTGCGGTGGCCGAGAGTGGCCGCTGCACTCCAGTCTGGGCGACAGAGTGAGACTCCAACTCAAAAAAAAAAAAAAAAACGAAGTGAATGTGCGCCTCACAGCACACACCGGCGCTTTGACTATTGCGAAGAACACACTGCTGGAACTCACCCATGGCTGAGGGACATTGCCATGTCACAACTGAAACCGGCCGTTGCCCGTGGCCCCCTCGGCCGTCTTACCTGTCCCCTGGGCGTCCAGTCTAAACCCTTACCCGTCCCTCGGGCCCTGGCCCTGAGGTGTCCCTATGAACCACGGGAACCAGTGGCCCCAGGCCCATGTGGGGGCAGGCGCAGGCCCCAACCGGGCCCCTCATGACCGAGGCAGGGGGACCCCTCGGCCCTGCTCCTTTGCCCCTTGGGTGGGCGCCTCACCCTCGCTCAGTCTCCACGTGAGGGGACCCTGGAGGAGCCGATAGCGCCAAGGGACCCAAGCATTCCAGGGACCCTGGAGCACACAATTGGGGATGAGGTGACCCCTGGGAGCCAGGGCAGGCCAGAGACGGCATCCGTCTCCTGCGTTCTCTCCTGTTTCTAATGCACGCATTTCTTTTCTAAGACAGGCTCTCGCTGTGTTGCCCAGGCTGGAGGGCCGTGGTGTGGGCGTCGCTTAACACAACCTTGAACTCCCGGGCTCAAGCCATCCTCCCACCTCTGCCTCTCCCGTAGCTGGGACTCAAGGCCTATGCCTTCCCACCAAGCTAACTAGGTAGTGGTTTGCAGAGCTGGGGCCTCTCAGTCCAGCCTGGCCTTGAACCTTGGGCCTAAGACTTCCTCCCACCCCTGCCTCCGAAGTGCTGGGTCTCCAGGCGTGAGCCACCGTGCCTGGCCGTGGGCTGCCTCTTTCTCAGCTGTTTCTGGGCCTCCTGCTTCTGTTCCCTCTGCCAGTAGGTCCGGCTTGTCACATCGCTCTGACGCCAGCACCCTCGGGGCCCAGGTCCGCCTGGTGGGGCTGCCCTTGGACCAGGTGCCCGGTGCTGGACCCCTCGCTGATGCCAGAGAGGCGGGGGCCCCAGGGGCAGGGGGGGGGGCCGGGC
>NW_007248125.1:22428-23297 GCF_000164805.1 Carlito syrichta
CCATTCCCGGTTTAGTCACTGCAAAGAACCCTTCACCCCCTGCAGACTACGCTGGCTCAACAGAGAGAAAGAATCCCTATTCATCCCTTGTGTCTGTAGTCATGGATTTGTAAATATAGGACTCATGTAACCACGGCCTTGTAACATGTATGACTTTTGGCGTGTTAAAGCTACTAGTCCGTAGTATGTTGTGACGAATGTTTCACTTTGGTTTTTTTTTTTTTAATTGAGTTGAAGTCTCACTCTATCACCCAGACCGGAGTGCAGTGGCACGCTCCCGGCCACTGCAGCCTCGGACTGCTGGGCTCCGGCGATCCTTCCGCCTCAGCCTTCCAAGTAGCCTGAACTACAGGCACGTACTACCACGCCCGGCTAATTTTCTTGATTTATTGTAGAGATGAGGTCTCACCAAGTTGCCCAGGCGGGTCTTGAACCCGCGGGTTCAGGCAATCCACTCGTCTCAGCCTCCCAAAGCACGGGATTACAGGCTGAGCCATGGAACCCGTCTGAATGTTTCACTTTCTTTTTTTTTTTTTTTTTTTTAGTTAGAGTCTCACTCTGTCGCCCAGACTGGAGTGTGGTGGCCGCTCCTGGTCACCGCAGCCTTGACCTGCCGAGCTCCGGCGATCCTTCTGCCTCAGCCTTCCAAGTAGCCAGAATTACAGGCATGCGCTACCACACCCGGCTGATTTTTTGATTTATTGTAGAGATGAGGTGTCGCTGCCCAGGCGGGTCTTGAACCCGCGGGTTCAGGCAATCCACTCACCTCAGCCTCCCGAAGGTGCGGGATTACAGGCTGAGCCACCGAGCCCGGCTGAATGTTTCACTTCGTAACAGTCTCTGTTAACTCCCTTATCCTCTGGCAAGAG
>NW_007248125.1:23317-29477 GCF_000164805.1 Carlito syrichta
CCACTGCACTCCAGTCTGGGCGACGGAGTGAGACTCCAACTCAAAAAAAAAAAAAAGAAGTGAATGTGCGCCTCACAGCACACACCGGCGCTTTGACTATTGCGAGGAACACACTGCTGGAACTCGCTCACGGCTGAGGGACATTGCCACGTCACAACTGAAACCGGCCGTTGCCCGTGGCCCCCTCGGCCGTCCTGTCTCCCCCCTGGGCTTCCGGTCCAAACCCTGACGCGTCCCTCGGGCCCTGGGCCTGAGGAGTCCCTATGGACCATGGGGACCAGTGGCCCCAGGTACATGTGGGGTGGGCGCAGGCCCCAACCAGGCCCCTCGTGACCGAGGCAGGGGGACCCCTCTGCGCTGCTCGTTTGCCCCTTGGGTGGGCGCCTCACCCTCGCTCAGTCTCCACGTGAGGGGACCCTGGAGGAGCCGATAGCGCCAAGGGACCCAAGCATTCCAGGGACCCCGGAGCACGCGATTCGGGATGAGGTGATCCCCGGGAGCCAGGGCAGGCCAGAGACGGCATCCGTCTCCTGTGCTCTCTCCTGTTTCTAATGCACGCATTTCTTTTCTAAGACAGGCTCTCGCTGTGTTGCCCAGGCTGGAGGGCCGTGGTGTGGGCATTGCTTAACACAACCTTGAACTCCCGGGTTCAAGCCATCCTCCCACCTCTGCCTCTCCCGTAGCTGGGAGTCAAGGCCTATGCCACCCCACCAAGCTAACTAGGTACTGGTTTGCAGAGCTGGGGCCTCTCGGTCCAGCCTGGCCTTGAACCTCGGGCCTAAGACCTCCTCCCACCCCTGCCTCCAAAGTGCTGGGACTCCAGGCGTGAGCCACTGTGCCTGGCCGTGGGCTGCCTCTTTCCCAGCTGCTTCTGGGCCTCATGCTTCTGTCCCTTCCGCCAGCAGGTCCGGTTCATCACATCGCTCTGACACCAGCACCCTCGGGGCCCAGGTCCGCCTGGTGGGGCTGCCCGCAGGCCAGGCGCCCAGTGCTCGGCGGGCCAGGTGCCCGGTGCTGGACCCCTCGCTGATGCCAGAGAGGCGGGGCCCCGAGGGCCAGGATGGGAGCCTGCGCCTCAGAAGCCGGGGAGGTCCCATGAGAGTCTGTTTTCCACAGGGGGCCTGTGGGCCGTGCGGTCAGCGGGATGCAAAGGCCCTCAGGACCCCTGCGGTTCAGCAGTCACAGCTCACCTTCCTAGGCCGGCCCGCCTGGCCTGACCTCCAGACATGGCCTCCCCTGGACGTTTTCCTGAACTCAGGCGCAGATACCCTCCCCCGCCGAGGAGCCGGAAGAGATCTGTCTGCTATTTGCTGCCAGGCGGAATGTCCGGGGTTACCCTTGCCTGTCTGCAGAGGCCCCTCCGCCCAGGCTCCCTCTCCCCACCTCGGTGGCCTCTGGCCTCCAGCCGCTGCCGCCTTTGGCAGCACCAGGCCGTGGGGAGAATATGTGGCAATGCTGGCCCGTCCACAGGCACACACAAATGGAGAAACAGGCCTCAGGAAACCATGGGGTTTTATTATTATTATTATTTTTGAGTTGGAGTCTCACTCTCTCGCCCAGACTGGAGGGCAGTGGCCGCTCCCGGCCACCACAGCCTCAACCTGCTGGACTCCGGCGATCCTTTCACCTTCCAAGTAGCTGGAACTACAGGTGCACACTACCACGCCCGGCTGATTTTTGATTTATTGTAGAGATGAGGGCTGGCCCAGTTGCCCGGGTGGGTCCGACCCTGGGGTCTTGAACCACGAAGGCCTGGATCTCATTTCTCCCCCGCCCCTCCCCAGCCTCACGATCCCGGCCGCCCTCCCTCCCGCTGACCCTCCGTGTCTCGTCCGCGAGGCGAGAGAGCCGTCCTGAGTCCACGAGGCTGCCGTGAGCATCACGGCCACGTCGCCCGGGCAGAGTGGGCCCTGCTCGGCCCGGCCGAGGCCCCCGGGGCGGCTTCTCCTGCCTTCCTCCTTCTGTCCCCACCCCCTCCTCTTCTCGCTCCGGCCTCTCCTTTCCTGTCCTCCCTCCACGTCACTCCTGAATCGGGCGCATTTCTCAGGACCGTCGTTGCAAGTGATGGTGAGCCTTCCCCGTAGTGACTCACACCGCAGAAGAGACTCCTTGTCTTCTTGGAACTGGACGGTTTGGGCACAGGCGGCCCCAGGGCGCTGAGGGTACCATGGGGGTTGGTCTCGCCTTGGGCCCTTCTTATCTCTCTTCCTCATTTTCAGGTGTATCTTCATTCATTCATGTATCTTCATTCATTCATTCGCCACATGTTTCTCAAGCACCTACTACGTGTCAGGGACCACGCATGTTCTTCAGGAGATGCCAGTGACTAAAACAGACAAGCTTCCGTCCATGTACACCTTACCTCCTAGCAGCGAGACACGGGTGACCGGCCAACCCTCATGAGAAGCACGATCAGGCGAGTGCAGGACAGGCTGGGTTCGAAGGCTGTAAGTGCTGTGAAGCGATGGAGCCAGGGCGAGGGGTTTGAGGCATGTGGTGGCGCAAGAGATGGGCTTTCAGATCAAGGGTGACCGTCGGCCTCTGGGCAGGTACAAAGGAGAAGAGGGGTCAGCCATGCGGGTGAGGGCGGCATGTGCGTCCTGCAGAGAGACACAAGTGCAGAGCTGGAACATGGGAAGGTGTCGGTGCATCCCAGTGACATGAGGGCCATCCCAGCTGGAACAGAGTGAGGGGGAAAAGGGGGACGGTGGGGACAGATAGCTAGCCAGAGGTAGGGTAAGGAGGCAGATCCAGGAGATCTTTGGGGACTGTTTCAGCCATCTATTGCTCTGTAACAAATTACCCCGAATCTTAGCAGCTCAAGAAAACAGCCTTTGTCGTCTTGTTGTTTCTGTGGGTCAGGAATCTGGGCATAGCCCAGCTGTGTCCACTGTCTTAGAATCTCTCTTGGGACCGGGCTCGGTGGCTCAGTCTATCATCCCAGTTCTTTGGGAGGCCGTAGGTGAGTGGATTGCCTGAGCCTGCGGGTTCGAGACCCAGCTGGGCAACTTGACGAGACCTCGTCTCTACAATAAATCAAAAATTAGCTGGGTGTGGTAGTGCGCACCTGTAGTTCCAGCTACTGGGAAGGCTGAGGCGGAAGGATCGCCGGAGCCCAGCAGGTCGAGGCTGCGGTGGCCGGTTGGGAGCGTGCCACTGCCCTCCAGCCTGAGTGACAGAGTGAGACGCCAACTCAAAAAATCTCTCTTGGGCTACCAGCTGCCGGTCAGGGCTGCATCATCTCAAGGCTCCACTGGGGCAGGAAGGAGCCATGTCCACGCTCATGCTCAGGATGGCAGGTCAGTTCCTCACCACATGCTCACAGAGGGTGTCAGTTCCTTGCTGACTATTGGTCAGCGGCTACCCACAGTTCCTCACCACACGGGCCTCTCGAATATGGCAGCTAGATGCCTCAAAGCAAGCAAGACGAGAGAGAGACAGAGAATCACTGGAAGATAGCTGATCAGGAGACAAGGTGGGCTCAGCCATTCTCTTCTGGCCGTTTGGAGCCTGGGGACAAAGACACAGCTTAGCCTTCTGGTGGGAGGGGCAGAGATAGCATGGAGCAGCCTTACCATGGGACAGAAGTGCCATCTGCAGGGGAGTGAGGAGATAAAGGGGACACCCTTTCTCACTCATTGCTCATATGCTCAGGCTGATTCCACTGCTTGGGACACCGGCTGAGATGTGGGTGGTTTCTCTCTCTCTGGCCTCTGAGAGACTGTTCTTGGGACCGATTTCTCTTCCTCTCTAGGGAGATTCTTCATGGGAAATTCCCAGTCTGTTGTCACAAAAGACTACACTGGAGAGTCTTCTCAAAAATCTCAAGATTCTCTTATTAGAGGAAGACATCTGTACTAAGTGCTTCATATTTTATTGCAATGTGGCTTGGCCAGAATACAAGTTGGGCGATCAAGAGGTCAGGACTCTAGGATGTTCCTTAGCTGCAAACACCCTCCTCCAACTTGGTCACTATATCCAAAGAAATAGGAAAGGGGAAAGGGTCATCGGGACCTGAGTGCTTCCTGTCACGTGCTCCTTCGTATTCCTTCCTTAACCGCTTTTCTCTCCGAAGATCCTGACCCAGCCAATCTAGCCGCCCCTGTTTCGAGGAACCCTTCTCGGCCTCCTTACCCTCGCCAGTTTCCCCTCCAGCTCATCCGCCTCCTCACCCTCCTTCGCCTCGATAGCCACATTTGCCACCGGAGAAGGGGCCGATGGCCGCGGCAATTGGCCCCAACCTCCTACCTTTCTCTGCTACCTCCCGAGCCTCAGCCACTCACACGCGCTCTGCCAAGCCCTCCCAGGTCGCAATGGAACCCATCAGTTCCTTCGCGGGGAGATGGCGGGGGCAGAGAGACTTGTTAATGTCCACATTCCCTTTTCCATGATGTCTCTCTCCCAAATTGAGTCCAAGCTAGGCTCCTCCTCTGCTGATCCAATGAAACTTATTAAGGAATTTCAATATCTCTTTCCTATGAGCTTGCCTGGAGAGACATTTATGTTATTTTAACGACCACCACCCACCCCGAGGAACTTAGCCACATCGAGGCTGAAGTCCAAACATTTGCACACGAACTCCACCACTCCCAGCCTGGTCGGTGTGTGCCGGGCACAGCGGCAGTCCTGGGGGAAGATCGCAATGGAGATCATCAGCCAAATTTCCCTGATGGGGAAAAGTGGGACCTTGTCATCCTGTCTTGTCCAAGGCATGAATCGGGCCATTGTCAAGCAGGCCAGTTATGACAAAGTCAAAGACTGTTCAGGAGCCCAATGGAAATCCCGCAGTCTTTCTGGCATGCATTTCAGAGGCAACACAGCACCATACTCACTGAGACCCCGACTCTCCAGAAGGCCAGGCCCTTTTGGCTATGCGTTTCATTTCCCAGTTGGCTCTGGACACTGAGTGAAAACTTTAAAAGCTAGAAAAAGGCCCACAGCCCGCCCCCCCCCCCCGCCATCGGAACTCTTAGATCTGGCTTTCAACATCTTTAACAACTGGGACAAGGGACAAAGGGAGGACAGGAAACAAAAGAGACACACCATCCAGCTTCTGGCTTCAGCCCTTAGGAAAGCTGAGGACAGCAGAAACCGAGACTTACACTCTAGGAGTTCAGGACACAATCAGGCCGAGTGTCTGCCAAAGAGGCCCTCTCTCGGGTGTCGTCAGGCAGGACGTTGGGCAAGAAACCGTACCCAGCTTCCTCTGCTGACCCCGGGCCCCGACTGCAGCCAGGTTGGGGAAAGGACGGTGCGGTTCGCACAGCCAGAGTGGGCTGTGCACCGCCGTCTCTGGCAATACTGCCTAACCAACGCATGGTGGCACCGTCTGGTCACCCGCAGCCACTCGCTACGCGCCCTGGGGCTCTGCGCTCAGCCGAGGAACCCGACATTCTGGTCTTTCACGGTCCAACTGACATTCCTCTGGTTCAGTGATAGCCCCTGATTGCTCTCTATTCAGCCAACTGAACCTCGCGTAAAAGTCTCTGTAGCTGGTAGGCTTGTTTTGTTCATTATCGACGCGGGGGCTTCCCACTCAGCTCTGACTGAATGTCCAGGTCCTCGTCACCCTTCCCCTGTCTCTATGGTGGCAGTGGGTGACATTCTTTCCAAACCCCAAACCACATGGCCTCTCCCGTGCCTCACGGGAGAGCAAATGGCCCACCATTCATTTGCAGTCACCCCTCCTTGCCCGGCTCGTTTGTTTGGAAGAGGCATTACGCACAAGCTGGGAACTCATGCTGTTCTGTGTCCAGAACCCTCGGCCATTTGCTTCACAGGACCATCGACTCTCCCGTCCAGGACTCCGTCCAGTGCCCGATGCCACTCCCACACAGCTCTCTGGCGCTAGGAAGCAGGTTCCCTCTCAGGCCTGGGATATTCCTTCTTCAGATAGAGCCTCACACATCACACCTACGCCTGTTCAGCGCAAGGACCCACTTCCCTTCCCTAACAAGCCTCAGCATCCCATTAGCTGTGCTGCCTTGCAGGGTCTTAAACCTTTATTTTTATTTTATTTTATTTTGTTTTTGAGTTGGAGTCTCACTGTCGCCCAGACTGGAGTGCAGTGGCCGCTCCCGGCCTCCGCAGCCGCGCCCTGCTGGCCTCCGGCGATCCTTCCGCCTCAGCCTTCCGAGTAGCCGGCATTACAGGCGCACGC
>NW_007248125.1:29639-37357 GCF_000164805.1 Carlito syrichta
GAGATGAGGTCTCGCCAAGTTGCCCAGGCTGGTCTCGAACCCGTGGGCTCAGGCAATCCTCTCGCCTCGGCCTCCCAAAGTGCTGGGGTTATAGGCGTGCGCCACCGCAGCCAGCACTTGTGAATTATTAATGAGGCCGTTATCGCCCTTCGCCCCACTGTTCCTAACCCATATTCCCTCTGTACTATCCAGTCAAACACACAGTACTGTACAGTTTTAGATCTTAAGGATGCCTTTTTCACTCTTCCCCTGCCCCCGGAATCTCATGATATTTTTGCTTTTACTTGGACTGACACAGTCACCAATCATGCCCAACAACTTACTTGGACCGTTCTTGCCCAGGGTCATTTAAGGTCCCCCTCTTCTCTTCCAATTCATCAGTTAAGGGAACATTCATCAGGACAGACTGGCAACTCGGTTGACTCGTATGCCCGAGTACAAGAAATATAAACACCTATTCACTTTCTTTTTTTTTTGAGTTGGAGTCTCACTCTGGCACCCAGACTGGGGTGCAGTAGCCGCTCACGGCCACCGCAGCCTCGACCTGCCGGGCTCAGGCGATCCTTCCACCTCAGCCTTCCAAGGAGCTGGAACCACAGGCATGTGCCACCACGCCTGGCTGATTTTTTGATTTATTGTAGAAATGAGGTCTCGCCAAGTTGCCCAGGCTGGTCTTGAAAACCTGAGCTCAGGTAATCCTCTCACCTCCGCCTCCCAAAGAGCTGGGATTACAGGCGTGAGCCACGGCGCCAGATTTAAGGTACCCTTTAATTGTTAGTCAAGGACGGAAGCAGTTTTCTGGAGGTAACTATGTTTTTAAAAGCAGTTTTATAACTTTATTTGATATTCTTGACAATCAGCAATTAGTTCTATTTAAAAGTAAATTAGAGAGAGAAAGAGAAGGGAAAGAGAAGATTCACCTCCCCAAGGGGGGGGAGGGAACCAAAGCCAGGAAGTGTGGCAACAGCCATACCTCAAAGAGCACACGGCCAAACCAGAGGCCACACCAGAGCCTAGCAAGGCAATGGCCCCGGAGGTAGCTGTTGATAACTGCTTTGTAACCCCCAAGCACGTCTTGGACTGATTACTCTTCTATTTGGAGCATTTGCTTTCCAGCTATGCAACACCAAGCTGACCTAATCTCTTGTGTCTTTCCTGACAGCCCACCAGCCCATCCCCTGGAGTCACGAGACAGATTGCCCGGACAATGGCAAGGACGCAAGACTGGTGTTGTCAATACTTAGGAATTGAGCTGCTGGAGACCTTTTTTAACCTTATTTCCTTGTTAAAATTTTAAAAACCGGCTGGCCTCCATGGCTCAGCCTGTCATCACAGCACTGGGAGGCCGAGGCGAGTGGATTGTCTGAGCCCACGGGTTTGAGACCTGCCCAGGCAACTTGGTAAAACCTCGTCTCTACAATAAATCAAAAATTAGCCGGGCATGGTAGCGCGCACCTGTAGCTCCGGCTACTTGGAAGGCTGAGGCGGAAGGATCGCTGGAGCCCAGCGGGTCAAGGCTGGGGTGGCCGTGAGCATGTGTGCCACTGCACTCCAGCCTGGGCGAGGAAGTGAGACTCCAACTCAAAACAAACAAACCAAAAAACTTAAAAGCCCTCCTTCCTCAACCCGCCCCCCCCCACTGTCTCTTCGTGTTGGTCCTGCTCTCCCTTGAATGTGAATAAACCCTTTTGCTTTGCCTTTGCCGTTCTTCACTTTATTCCCGTGGCACTGGCCTGCCTTGCCTCAGTTTACCCTAATAGGGGTCCATTTTCCTGCATTCCTTCAGGGCAAACCATTCGTAGGACTGTTGAACCCGGGACTCTAATGAGAGATAGAGAACACAAAGAGCCAGCTCCGATGCAAACACACGAGGGTCTTTATTCAGGGTCGAGTCTGGGCTCACGCCCGAAGCAGCAGCTTCAGGGACGAGAGCCCGATCCAGCATGACAAGCAGTTTTTATATATCATTACAGAGGGAGGGGAAAGAACTTTAAACTTGTTTTTACATGATAGGGTAATTTCTCCTAATGGGTACGGGGGCACTTGGGATTGGTCTGGTCCGCTCAGCTACCTGTGATTGACAGGGGAGCTGCTAAATGAGCAGAGTGGAATGTCAGCAGGCAGGCTCAGCAAAGGAATGTCCGGGAGGGGTTTATTACTTGACATTCACATACTGCTAGCAGAAGTTGCGGAAGCAATCGGTTATTTTATGAGACAAACAAAAATTAAACTTAACAAAATTCTAAGTACAAACACTGCAAACAAATACAGTGAACGTGGGGTAGGAATTCATATAGTAATAGTTCTCTTAGAGTTTTGTTTTGTTTTTTTTTAATCTCTTGGGTCTCTCAGGACATTGCCAGACTCCACTGTGGCAGGAGGCGGCATATGCTCAAATATATTTCTCATGTGATTGAGTGAATAAACACAGAAACACATGTGGCTGATTCGGGATCAGCAGTTGGCCTCACCTGGGCTGCCACTAGCCCAGCGGCAAGAAGGAAAGGTTGATAGCAGTTAAAGGTATTTCCCTTTGAAAGGCAAGTTGCAACTTTAAAGGCCCGCCCAGCATCAGGCAGGTTGTTTAAGAAAGGCCAAATGGTCCAAAGACTGATCATTTCATGGAAATGAAAAAGAGTCTTATCTAAAGCCCCCCTTCTGAAGTTGACGGTTTACAAGCCTGCAGTTCCTGGAAACCATTTGTTCTTTGGAAAATCTGATTTTGCTGAGTACAACCTTGTAAAATTCCAAAGGAAATATGTAATCACTCAACATGATCCCCTCCCTTACCTAAACGAGGGTATAAGCACCTGTTCTGGGGTGCTCGAGCTTAATTTGAATGCATGAAATTCTTGGGCCCGCTGTGCTGTACTAGCCAGCGTAATAAAGTGCCACTTCCTATAATAGTCTCGGTGTCACAATCTCTCTATTTTTCCTGCTACACCACCAGTATTTGCAGTCTTCATAAACACAGCCTCTAACACTAGAGAGTACGGGTTTAACTTCTATGCTGTTTCCCAGCTGTGCGCTCTGGGTAAAGTTACCTTACTTCTCTGAGTTCCTGTTTCTTCAGCTACTGTTGTGTGGACAGATAACAGTACTTAAGTCTCAGTGTAACTGTGAAAATCAAATGGGCTAATTAACACCTGAAGAGCACTTGAAACAATATCCAGCATACAGTAAGTGCTCCATAAAGATCAGCTAGTAAGCATATATATGCATATGCTTATATACTTTTTACATATTAATGTACTTACAGATCCAAAATTATGCTTGACCCTTGAACAACACAGGTGTTGGGGCACAACCTCCTTGCAGTCAAAAATCCACACGTAACTCGAGACTCCCCCAAAACGTTACCACTGAAAGGGTCAGCCGGGGCAAGGTGGGCCGGAGCCAGCGCCAAGGCCCACAGGAATAATGCAAGATTACAACCAAGTAAGAAAGCAGAAAGAAGTAAAGTTTATTATTCACCTTTCACAGATTGGAAAGGGGGTCGACACTCAGAGAAAAGCACGGCTACAAAGAGCCAAGAAATGGATCTATTTAAGGGTTTTTGGAGAGGAGAGAGAGAGCTGCTGGTCTTGCTGGAAGAGAAGAATGACAGAGCAAAAGAGCAGCAGGTCTCGGTGGAACCTCTGAAAATGTTAGGGTCACGCTCTCCCAGTGGAGCCTCCAGAAAGTCAGTCAAGCCCACTGAGGGTGAGGGTGTCTGGGGTGCGATCTGATGCTACATGAAAGATGCGAAGAATTGCAGAGAAGTTAGATTAGAAAACATAATTTATTTAAAAGTAAATGAGAGAGAAGATTCACCCACCCAAGGTAGGGGAGGGGGACCAAAGCCAGGAAGCGTGGTGACAGCCATAGCTCAAAGAGCACATGAGCACGCCAGAGTCTAACAAGTCAATAGCCACTTGGTGCTTGTGGCGGTATCCTTTTTGTTTTCTTTTGTTTTGAGTTGGAGTCTTACTCTGTCGTTCAGACTGGAGTGCAGTGGCACGTTCCCCGCCACACCAGTGTCGACCTGCGGGGCTCCGGCGATCCTTCCGCCTCAGCCTTCCAAGTAGCTGGAACTACAGGCGCGCGCTACCACACCCGGCTAATTTTTTTTTTTTAATTTATTGTAGAGACGAGGTCTCGCCAAGTTGCCCGGGTAGGTCTCGAACTCGCAGGCTCAGGCAATCCACTCGCCTCAGCCTCCCAAAGTGCTGGGATTACAGACTGAGCCACCAAGCCCAACCAGTTGAATCCTTTTAACCCTTCCCTTTGATGGGGAAAGGTCATTAAGGTGATTGGGTGGTGGTCTGCTCCACGTCATCATGAAGGGGCAGGTAAGCACAGGCACTGATGTCAGGTGATGGTCAGCAGACAGATAGGTGAGTTAGTCCCATGACTGCTCCCATGGTGGGGTCTGTCTGTGTCATGTAGATCACAAAGGGTTGATTAAGCTAACATGGGGGTTTGGGCCTGGATGGGGTTTTTCCTGCAAGAGACTAGTTAGACATTTGCAGTCCACAAACTCCTTGACCAAAGGTGGTCTTGTTATCATTTTTATGGCTTTGGCCAGCCAAAGGGTGATCTTTGACCTTCCACCTTGACAAAGTACCTCAAAGTTTACTAGAGATTATTATGCTAAATCATGAATTGAAAGGTTGAGTTGTCCTGGTCTTGCATCTGATGGATATTTGCCGAAGGGATGGGCTAGGCTGCCGCTTGGCCTGCAGCAGAATGCCTAAACGCTTTCTAAGAGCAATGCTGAGGCAAAAGGACTAAACTAAGAATAAGCTAAGTTTCTTCTGGGTTTCCATAGGTACCACCTTTCAGTCCCACCTCTTGCTATTTCAGAAATATTCTTATTTGTACCTGGGAACAGGGCGAAGGTCAGGCTTCTGTAGCTACTTCCTGACACGCATGGGGTGTGGAACAAGAGGAGGGGGTGACAGGACAGGAGCCCATGGAGTTAAGTGTCTCTCGTATCTGCAGACAGAGCACGGTGCGCAAGTACACGCTATTAGAATCAACGCCACTATCATAAAGGCCATTATAGCCACTGTTGTGGCAGATTGAGGCTTTGATGTCTGGTAAAAGGTACTCACAGTTACCCCAGTGGCCCTGACACCCATAAAAGGTACTCACAGTTACCCCAATGGGCTTGATACCCACTACGGGAGTCCAGGCAGCTTTTATTGCTGCTCCAGTGGTTTCCTGAGTCCATATGTGATGTCCCTGCAGCTTGTCTTCGAGCTTCTTTGGGCTGTGATAAGAATTTATAGACAGTTACAAGGAGTTTTGTTAATAGTGACTTGAACAAGGAAATACAGGTACTTTGACAAAGTCCAAAGAAAGAAAAATTGAAAACATGAGAGATGTAGTTAGGTTGTAGCTTAAACTGAGAATTTAAAACAGGTAAATGAGCCAGGCTTGGTGGCTCAGCCTGTCATCCCAGCACTTTGGGAGGCCGAGGTGAGTGGATTGCCTGAGCCCACGGGTTCAAGACCTAATCGGGCAACTTGGCGAGACCTCATCTCTACAGTAATTCAAATACCAGCCGGGCGTGGTAGCGCACACCTGTAGTTCTGGCTACTCGGAAGGCTGAGGCGGAAGGATCGCCGGAGCCCAGCAGGTCGAGGCTGCGGGGGCCGGGAGCGGCCACTGCACTCCGGTCTGGGAGACAGAGTGAGACTCCAACTCAAAAAACAAAAAAAGAATCTAATAACAGGTGAATTATAATTTCTTTTGAAACATAATTTTCTCTCTTCAGTTCTCTGTCTCTACCAAAAGCAAATCATAGCAGGACCAATTTGTTTGCAAAACAAATTTTAGCCTTATTCTACCCCGTGGTGCCTGCCCCCCAGTTTTTTTTTTCCTTTTCATTTATTTTCTTTCTTCTTTGATTTGGAGTCTCACTCTGTCGCCCAGGTTAGAGTACAATGGCCTGCTCACAGCTATTGCAGCCTTGACCCTCTGAGTTCAGGTGATACTTCTGCCTCAGCCTCCCAAGTAGCTGGGACCACAGGTGTGTGCCACCATGCCCAGCTAATTTTTTGATTTGTTGTAGAGACAAGTTCTCACCAAGTTACCCAGGCTGGTCTCGAACCCCTGGGCTCAGACAATCCTCTCGCCTCAGCCTCCCAAAGTGCTGGGGTGGCAGGCGTGAGCCTCTGGGCTGGCCTTGCACTGTTGCTTTATGTACAATTTTTTTTTTTTTGAGTTGGAGTCTCACGCTGTCGCCCAGACTGGAGTGCAATGGCAGCTCCCGGCCCCCGCAGCCTTGACCTGCTGGGCTCTGGCGATCCTTCCGACTCAGCCATTCCAAAGAGCTGGAACTACAGGCGCACGCTACCACGCCCGGCTAATTTTTTTGATTTATTGTAGAGATGAGGTCTCGCCCAGTTGCCCAGGCGGGTCTCGAACCCGCGGGTTCAGGCAATCCACTCACCTCAGCCTCCCAAATGCGCGGGATTACAGGCTGAGCCACCGAGCCCGGCTTTGTGTACAATTTTAACCCTCGCTTGGTTGCCGCCTGCTGATGGCGCCTGGCCATGTGCCTGCTGCCTTCCCACGAAGGAGGCTGGGGGAGCAAATCTTCTGGCTTCCGACTTGGAAAAACAGGACTCACGTAGACTGGAGGTTCTCCACACATAGCAAGGGTGTTCCAAGGTACCAGGCAGCAGGAAAAAAAGATCTGTGGCTTCAGCCCTGTGAAGTCACCTGAAGCTGTGAGGGGCGTGGCCAGCGGACCACAGGTTCGTGCTCTTGGATGCAGCCAACCCCAAAGGTTCTGGCTCACCTAAGCAGAAGGGATCCCCTGCAGAGACAGTGGGGTCTCCAGAATCACCAGGGGGCTGGGGTGGGAGAGAGGGGGAACGTGGTCCACGGGAAGGCGGGCGCTATCTCCCAACATGGCCACACCTCAGGAGTGGGGGCGTTGCCGGGCGGGGCGCGGCACAAAACTTGCGGGTTCTTCAACCTGGCACTGAAAGGAATTTCAGAGCTGCCAGCGAGGCTTTTAAAATTTGTTAGTTTATTAGCGAAAGTGCAAAAGAGAAAGGAAGAGGTTCCTGCATGTGCCATTCTCTTGAAAAGAAAGGCAAGCTAGATATATTTGCACGATAATCGATATGCTAAAGAGGGTGGGCTAGCGATGTTCTCTGACAGGCCAGGGGGTGGGCTTATCCCAGAACCATGTTTGCCCCTGGAAGAATGACTTGCCGGACTGGGTGACTAAGAGCTAAACGTGGTCTGATTTACATTTCTATGGCTTTCGGCCGGGAACCCCTTGGTGGGGTTTTTCTTTGGTGATTCTGGAGTTCACATCGAATCCGCATCCCAGCCTGCAGGGCAGCTCAGCCCCCCGGACCAGATGTCTGGACGCTTCCTTCCTAAAAACTGGCTGCAAGACACGTATCTGCCAGTGTCGCCCACACTAACTGCCCTGACTCACGAGGCCACGTATGCTGTTAGGAAAGGGAGACGGGACGGGGTAGGGTTCCGAGTGACACAGGGGACTCGTGAGGAAAATGCAGTGTGACTGTGATGTGGAGGGAAGATGAGAAGGAGCAGGCAGGAGAGAGAAGCGGGAAGGCAGGAGACAGCCGCCCCGGGGGCCTCGGCCGGGGCCGAGCAGGACCCGCTCTGCCGCGGGCGACGTGGCCTCGATGCTCCCGGCAGCCTCGTGGACTCAGGACAGCTCTCCCGCCTCGCAGGCGAGACGCGGA